>NC_047669.1:40524910-40763466 GCF_011762505.2 Arvicanthis niloticus | reverse complement strand
ACAAATACCATTGCCCCTACCTAGCCTCCTGGCCCCTCGCATTCCCTACTCCTGCACTATGCTATGCCCCAGGCTGTCCTACAGCTCCACACCTGGGGCCAAGGATTTGCCCCTGCACCTGCCATCTGTAACTGTCTCACGATCCCCACTATTCTCTCCCACTGTTCTTCCTGTGCCCCCTCTCACACAAAAGCAAGAAATTTACATCGTTTCTTTTCCTCCCGCACCTTGTATGACGTTTAGAGAAATTTAATCTTTCCACCCAGCTGGAGCCAGGATTGTGATGTATTCCAGGACTCAGTTTCCCCTTCTCATGTCATGTGTGCCAATTCTTTTCAGAATAGCCACTAGAATTAAGACTATGTGGTCTATTCAAACATACGTTTTGAATAGGCTTGACCCAGGGGATGGTACTATTAGGAGGTATGGCCTTTTGGAGTAGGTGTGGCACTGTGAAAGTGGGCGTTGATACCCTGGTCCTTGTTGTATTTTATAAAAAGATAAGGGAGAGAGGGACTATGTTTGGTGGATGGGTAGTCAGGTGTTGGAGAAGGGGGTGCCTCCTCTGGCCCATGCTGAGGCATCCCTTCCCCCTCAGGGAACAGCCACACGATGGTATAGTATAGAATAGTTTTTTCAGGGCATGGGGAGGGGGGTTGAGAGGGTAGTAGAGACAGAGAAAGGCAGAGAGAGAAAGGGAAAGAGGGAGAGAGGGAGGAAAGGAGGGAGAGAGGGAGAGAGAGAGAGAGAGAGAGAGAGAGAGAGAGAGAGAGAGAGAGAGAGAAGAGGCAGGCCATGGGCATGTGGGGAAAGAGCGGGGAGGGGAATGAGAACAGAGAGGGAAGGGGAGAGAGGGCAGAGCAGGAGCAAGAGAGAGGAGGGGGCAAGCAGCCCCTTTTATAGTAAGTCAGACATTCCTGGCAGTTGCCAGGTAACTGCGGGGCTGAAGCCTAGCTGCCAGTCTTCTCCTGTTTGCCTTTGGAACAGGATATAGAACTCTCAGCTATTCCTACACCATGCCTGCCTGGATGTTGCCATTTTTCCCCCCTTGATAATGAACTGAACGTCTGAACCTGTAACTCAGCCCCAATTAAATGTTGTCCTTTATAAGAATTGCCTGGGTCATGGTGTCTGTTCACAGCAGTAAAACCTTAAGACATGCTCAGAGTCCCAACACCACCAGTGGGAAAGACACAGGTCACCACCTAAATTACACTATAAATCAAATTCACTTCCTTTCTCAATATGTTTGCTCTTCTGACCACATCCTCTTCATGAAGTCAGGTGTGGGGCTGTAGTTCTCAACTGGGCGTGGGTCCTGTTGGGCTGTGTTGTGGTTTCTGAGTGTCTGCTGCCCCAGGCAGCTAGAACCTCGGCTCCGAGAGAATTTGACTGAGTTCACTTCACACAGCACTGGGTGGACCCTGGGCTGAGAGACCTCAGGGCTCTGCCCGGGCATGGAGAGGTCTCAGACTGAAGTCCCACGGAGGCATAGCTCCTGAGTGGGGGTCTCTGGGGCCGAAGCAGCTGACCAGGAGACTAGTGGTCTCTATCTTTGGGCTCCCAGATGCTACTGGGAGCCGTGGAAGAACTGAGACTCGAGGGGGCATACAGGCTGAACTGTCCCACAACCAAGAGGGTTAAGAGGGAGAAGCTCTGGCAGCGCCCTGTGGGTAGAGACTTTGGTTATGGCACTCACTTGGCTGGGTTGGCTAGCTTGCTTGAGTCAGCAGGGCTCCATGGCTGGAACATAGAGAAGTCTTCTAGCAGGAGATTAAGCAGCGGCTAGGTAGTCAAAGGCCTTCTCCATGGTTCCCCACTGCAGGGTCCCCAAAGACATGAGGAAGTCCATGGTTTTAAAAGGTTTATTGTCATGACAGAAAGTGGATGAAGTTGTACCACCCACCCTTTCTCAAGGCAAGCCTGACTTAAATAAGGAGGGAGGAGGGTCTGGGGAAGAATGCTTAATTGGCTATGCCCTCTGGCCTTTAGGTATCTCATTAATATGGAGATCTCTTAAGGCTCTGAGGCCTGTAGTCACACCCTCTACCTGTGTTAGGTGACACAAACCTCTCTTTGGGAGGGGCTGTAGGGACATTGCCCTATGTAACTGAAAGGTTCGGATCAACGGAGGTCTTCGGCCTCCCTCGTGTCAGGAGCCTGGAGTCTGGGAGTGTGGTGAAATGTATGCCATCCCTTGCAGGGATACCTGTTGGGTCTCTGGCCATCTCTAGCCAGTGCTCCACCAGAAACCAAGCTATCCTTTCACCCTTTCCCACAGTCAAGTTTGCCTTGTCCAAACATTTTTATTAGAATGGTGGTTTCTTTCTTTACTCCCATAACCTATCTCTAACATTTGAAACTGTAAGGCCCGCCAGGAAGGGAGAAACTCCCTCTCAGTCAAAGGGAATTCACGGCCACCCCAATAACTGCAAGACACCGAACTTGATGTAATTAACACGAGGTATATTTGATTTCAACATGTTGAGGCCGCACTTCAAGCCTGTCCTACGCAAAGGCAAGCAATGAAGTACGACCCCCACTTAGAGAAGAGGTAGACCTTTTAAAGGAGGAACTGCAACCCAGGGAGATGAGGGGAGAAATCATGATTAAGTATCTATAGAAAGCATCTGTCCAGTGTTCAGCTTCCGTACCAGGTTCAAGAAACAGTCATGAGGAAATATCTCATAGAATCAAATCCTATCCAATTTATCTTGTGGTCAGTTCTGTTCCTGGTATCTAGGGTGCACAGGCATGATAACTTGAACTCCCAGGTCAAACCCTATTCAATCTATCTTATGGTCAGTTTTTAGATTCTGGTACCCATGATGCACGGTCGCGCTGACCTGAATTCTCAGCTCTGAATTCCTATCTTACCTATTTTTGTCTTGTGGATAGCTAGTTTCCTAGGACCCAGAGTGCAGAACAAGCTGATCTGCACTCTTGACTCCATCTGTGGAAGGTTTAAAATTTTTTAACTCTTTCAAAACAAGTCTCACTGTGTAGCCCTGGATGGCCTAGAACTGACAGAAATACTCCTGCCCCTGCTTCCAGAGTGCTGGGATTAAAGATGCGTGTCACCAGGCCTCAATGGAAGTTTTTAAACAAAAATCACCTAATAATGAGTATTTGTATTTGTGCTGGATAGTTCTATGTCAACTTGACATGAGTTAGGGTTACCTAAAAGGAGGCAACCTCAGTTAAGAAAATGCCTCCATATGATCTGGCTGTAGGTAATTTTCTCCAGCTATATTGATTTTTTTTAAAAAATCATTTATTTATTTTGGGTGTTCGTTGAAGTGATGGAGGTAATTAATGCCATTGTGTTCAGATCTTACTCTGACTCCATTTTCTGTCTACTCAGGCATACTTCCAACCTCAGCCCCACAAGTCCCCATAACTGCATCCACATTGATAGCACATTGAACGTTTCCATGACCCTGATCATAGCCCAGATGGGTAACTAAGATAACTGATGAATGTATAACCAAAAAACTGCTGTGTCCTGCCAAAAGCATATTACAAGATTCCCCTAACCTATACCCTACAGGAAGCCATTGTGGGTTTTGCCTTTATAAACATTGCACCTCTGCAGCTTTGGTACCAAGAGTTCTGTGTGGCAACAGCCTGCTCTCAGTAGCTTAAATTATGGACTCTTATTTGGCTTATATGGGTGATGATTTATAACCTTCTTAACTGAACTATTACAAAGTGTATTTATATATGGACACAAAAGTTGTCCAGACATTATTTATTTTATTCTGATATGTGGGCGTTGGGATTTAAACTTGTGCCACCAGGTTTGGTAATCAGTGCCTCAACTCGCTGAGCCACCTGGCTGACCTAAGACATGACATGCTGCTCTGTCCTAAAGATTAAAATATCACTTACTATTGTTTCCTCTCTTAAGAGTTAGTCCATCTTCCACCTTAGACCATGGCCTCATTTATCCATAACCTTGAGGAGAAGGCCCTGGTACTGGTGAATGTTGCTGTGATTCACTAGAAACCCCAGTTGGCTACATTTTGACACTGCACTGAGGTTGAGTGGTTGCCCCAACCAGATCATTACAGCTATTTAGAGGATGAAAAAAAAATCAAAGTGCTAAAACTGATAGTTTCATGCAGCTTATGGTTAAGGAGGCTGTGCTGAGTGGTGCCCACTGAGGTATGGGTGTGGTTTTATATCAGAAAGATCATAGACAACGGTGACATTGTTTGACTGTGATGTTTGAAGACCAGTCTTTCACATCTGATTTTATTTGACTTCTTATTTGAATGCTCTTGTATTTGAATTGAAGAGTGCTATCTGAATAAAATAAGAACTGTCGGATGAGAACAAAGTTAATATAGGAACTGGAGAGAGCTCAAAAGCATCCACTGCCCTGGAAGATCTCTGTTTGGTTCCCAACTCCCACATGACAGCTCATTACCATGTGCAACTCTATTGCCAGAAAACCTGACCTCTTCTTCAGATCTCTTTGGGCTCCTGAATTCATGTGGTGAACATAAACCCACATAGGCTAACACACATGCACATAAATAAGAAAAATCAATCTAAGTGGGAGCTAATACCACAGGATCTGTCAATCATCTGGGCAGGAGACAACCCTCAGGATTGCTGTTTTTACTGAAGACATGATAAGGATGTGGGAGGAGTAACTATTCCCTTAATGAGTCAATGTCTTTACACTAAAGAGGCCCCTCCTTCGATGCGGTTGTTTGCAGATCTTCAGAGCTAAGCCTTCCCATTTTTCCGAGTTCTAATTCATAAAGCACAGTTTTTCCTTTTCCTTCAATCTTGTTTTTCAGATGCCATCCAAAAGCCCAAGCATGCTTTCCTTGGCATTCTGACTTCTTCAATTTCTCTGAAGACTTCCCTGCAGCCCACCCCTTCCTCCCTCTGATGCTATCCTCTATCCCTGACTCTAGAAAACATTCTTTTCTCCGTCTTCCTAACTCCTGGGAGATGCTGGGGTTCTCTGTTTACCTGCCCTGTTCTTTTTCTCTTAAGCTCTAATAAAAGGGTTCGTAAATTTCCTTCTGGGGTCCTTTTACTTTTTTAAATGAGTTTTGTATTACATGGGGTGGGAGAGAAATATGGAGATCAGAGAACAACCTAGGAAATCAGTACTCACCCCCTACTGTAAGGCCCCCATGAAGGGAGGACCTCACCCAAGCCTCAGGAATTCGAGGCCACCCAATAACTCACAAGACACTGAACTTGATGCAATCAGCAGGAGGTATATTTTGATCAGAATGCTGAAGTCAAGACCCATGACCCACGCAGGGGCAGTGGGGTCTGACCCCTGGGCTTTGGAGACAGAGGGAATTTAGAACCAAAAACCACAAGTAAAAAACCACAACCCAGGGGGGAAACCACAACCCAAGGGGAGTGAAGGGGGTTATTGGAGAGTACCTGTGGAAAGTCCCAGCCCATTATTCAGTTTGTGACAGGGTCCAAGGAACAGTCATGGGGAACATTTTGTATAGGCTATTCTCAAGAGCCTATTCGTAATCATCTATCTTATGGTCAGTCAAGTTCCTGAAACACAGAGCTCCTGGGATTTACTGTGAACCTGTCTATAGCTATCTTCTGGAGATTCATGTGATCTTTTTATGTATACATTCTGGGCATCAATATGAGTTGGACGCATCATGAGCTAAAGTTCTGAGTGGCTCTATGGGTGGGAATCACAGTAGCCAGTAACAGCATTACTGTAGTGTACTGTTTGAAGCTCAGGTGAGCTAGTGATCTTCTACTGGATGTACATCAAATGATTCTTGAATAAATCTTCAAAAAATTCAGGTGTTCAAAACACAATGGTTATTGAGCTATTTAACCATTTCTATTGTATACTGAAAGATCAAAAGAGTCATTTGTAGGAGTTTCAGTGCAATGTGTGAGGAAATAGACTACTTATTAAGGAACACATGTGAGCCTTTCTGAGTAACATATTGATACAGGAGACTATATAAAAGGGCCCATTAAATGGAACTGTTTATCTAAAACAATACAAGAAGCAGATAACTAATTGGCAATACGTACACAGTGCATTGTAATAAAAACAAATATAATAAAGAGAATTTCTTTCTAAGACATTTGATATAGGTTTAAATAAATAACAATTAAAAAAAAAAAAAAAGAAAGAAAGAAACACAGAGCTCACGACCAAGCTGACCTGCACTCTTGGTTCTGCTCAGCCTGTTAGTTTTTGGAAAATTTTTAACTCTTTCACTACCACTGTGGAATCCCAGAGATCAAACTAAGGTTGTCAGAGTAGCAGCCAGTGCCTTTACTTCTGAGCCATTTCGATGGCCCCTTTTTAAAAAATTATATTATAGATGAGGCCAGACTCAGAAAAGGATACACCTATTCCTCCGTAAAAGCATCTCCATTTTTATTTAAATGTGATCTTTCCTGAAAGAGGACTTGGATCATGGTGCTGCTGTTTTGGAATCACTAGTTGTTTTGCTCCTTGTTTTTTCTTCTCGATTTAAAATTTGATTTCTCTGTAGTATGGGAGCATGCCTGGAATTCCGACACTCCAGAGTTGTAGATATGAGGATCAGATGTTCAAGGTCATCTTCAACATTATCCAGAGAGCTCGGACCAAAGGAATAAGTTTCTCCTCCCAATAATGGTCATCAAATTTTGATAGCATCTATTCAAAAATAATCCCCAGTACTAGTGTAGGAGAAGCTATCTGGCCCGAAGTAGTTTTGGATATATGCACAACAAGGCAAGCAGGGACCTCAAAGTGAAGTTTTAGGAAGAACCCACACCTCCTTTAGACAGGGTCTCACTCTGTATTCCTGGCTAGTCTGGAACACTGTAGTAGAGTCTGACCTTGAACTCACAAAGATCCACCTTTCTCTGCCTCCTGAGTGCTGTGGTACAAGGCATGCACCAGCATACTCAGCTTCTTTGCTATCTTACACCTTGTGGATAATTAGACATGCATGTGATTAAAATCAAATGCATTACGAGAAATGTGCATTTGTGAAATAGTTACATAATCTTTCAGTCAAAATAGAGAACGGGGCCATCATGGTGGCTCAGTGAACAGGGAAATGGTGCTGTTGTAACATGCTCATCCCCATACACATACTGTACACACAGACAAAATAAAATGGGCCAAAAAAAATAAAATATAGAATAACCCAAACTATGCTCTAGTAGACAAACTTTTTTTCATAAACCCTATTAAAATAAGCCACCAAGCCTGACAGCTGGAGCTCCATCCACAGAGCCCAAACAGTACAAGAGAGAAAGTGATTTCTGAAAGCTTTTCTCTGACTTTCACAATGTGTGTGTGTGTGTGTGTGTGTGTGTGTGTGTGTGTTTGTGTGTGTCTGTCCTTACTTGCTTATATATGCTTGAAGATATGCATAACACACAGACACACACACCAATCAATGTAAAAGATAAATTTTTTAATCCAGACCCTTGAGTATCTTCCTTCATGTTGCCCACAACTCCTCTTGCAACTGAACATATTCTGAACTGTTTTAAACCTTTAAGTATTCTTGCTATTTTGAAAGCTGTCTAAGCCCTGTACCGTGAAATATTAATAAGGCAATCCATACTATGCCGACAGAGCACCGGCGGGCAGGCTGGCTTGTTCTCATCTTTAGACTCTCTGACAGGAAGCTCTGGAATCTCTTCACCTAAGTTTGTATGGTAAGTCACTTCCATGCCAGCCCACGCTTCCAAATCCATGGCCTTTTGGGGTACACTTCTCGCAAACACATGCTTTGCCAGCAGACCATTCTCTCTAGAACTCAGTTGAGTCGCTGTGTGAAGGAAAACACAACACAAACTTATTTCAGAATTAACAGGTAACACAACTGGGGGGGGGGGGGGCACAGCAACTAGCATACTAATTTGTAAGCTGTTCTAAGTTAAATCCTCCGGTAGTGGATCCAACGGATCCTCCACCTGAACCGGGTTCTCCGCTACCTACATTTTGACCTTCACCTGTGTCCCAACCAAATTAAGACACTTTTTCTTGCCTCTCCTCTTTCCCTCTCCGACCTGGAAGTCACTCCTACTCCTCACCAGTGATTGGTTCCTAGTAATCTTTATTCACCAGGGGAAGGTTCACAGGATGTCACCTCAGTAGTGATTTACTCCTCATCCCAGCCCCTCTTGGGGAATCGGAAGTAGCATCAAAATACAAACAGCACCAGGGCTATCCACACTTCCCCTTTTTGTCCAATTAAAAGGCTCTTTTCTCAAATATAGATTGAGCACAACTATTACCATTTTGTAATTTATAAAGTATAAAATATACCTAACAGCCCATCATTTTTTGTCAATTAATAGAACACTCTGCTATCTATCCTAACTTTAAAAAGGCTTATAAATCTATGTTATGTCCTGGTTTACCTTGTATACCATCTGAAAACTATCCTCTCAAATATATTCATTCAATGCTAAATAGCCTGGGTTGAATATGAGACTATAACTAGTCTTTCAACCACATCAGACATCAGAGGATATTATCGGAAAATACAGAAAGCCTAACACAGCTTCCAGAACTGAGACAAATTACAGAAACAGTTGCCTACCTATACAGCCCCAGTAAGTCAGGAAGTTGAAGCTTCAGTCTTCGGCCTTCTGGCCCAGGATCATCTGACAGACTTTGAAAAACAGGAATTGGGGGCTGGAGAGATGGCTCAGTGGTTAAATGCACTGACTGCTCTTCCAGAGGTCCTGAGTTCAATTCCCAGCAACCACATGGTGGCTAACTACCATCTGTAATGGGGTCTGATTACCTCTTCTGGAGAGGGTTACCGTGTACTAATATACACAAAATAATAAATAAATATTTAAAAAAGAAAGAAAGAAAGAAAAACAGGAATTATTAAGGACTAGCTTATTCTGTCTTGACAGAACTAAGCTGTCCTAACCTGTAACTTCTGTCCTCTCAAGAACGATACACGTCTGCAGAAAAGACAGGCAATTTCTGCCTGGTGGTGACCTAGCCACCATGTATTGTTGGACTCTAAGTATCCAAAACCAAGGGACATGCTCCCACAGAGAACCCACAGGCAGGACTCATGTAATAACATGAGGTTTATTGATACTGGTGCACCAGGACTCTCTTGTATGCAGACAAAAGACAGTCCTGAGTCAGAGTTGGGGGGCCGTTTTATATTTCAATATTCACAAGGCTCATAAAAGCAGTTTTACCTCTTCATCAATAACTACAAAGGCTGATTTTTGTGTGTGTGTGTGGTTTTTCGAGACAGGGTTTCTCTGTGTAACCCTGGCTGTCCTGGAACTCATTCTGTAGACCAGGCTGGCCTTGAACTCAGAAATCCACCTGCCTCTGCCTCCCAAGTGCTGGGATTAAAAGCATGCGCTGCCGCCACCACCCGGCCAGGTCAATAAATTTTAAAGGTGTGCGCCACCACTGCCCGGCTCAAAGACTGATTTTTAACATCAGTTCTCAAGCTTGGTTCCTTCCCAGTCTCTGTCCCTATTTACATCTGTATCTTACTCCCAATTTACATCTGTATCTCGCTCCGGGAGAATTCTTGTAAGTGACTATTTACCCAGGTGTTTTATTGCCTCTATCTTGGGTCCTTTGTTCTTTTGAAATGTTAGTTCAAGTCCCTAGGATGCACCCCAGGGGCAGCTAACACTTGAGTGTAAATTGAAACTCTGAACCTAAGAATCTTTCATGTTGAGACCTAAAATTTCATTTTTACAATTTATTCTCACGGTACAGCCTTACCTGGAGGTAAGATGCTCAGCGGCTTCTTTGAATTCACGAATGGGGAACTGTTGGGAGTAGATTTGTCTCATCAACAAGTGAATAAATAACATTAAATGTCACATTCTGCCAGGCAGTGGTGGCGCAGGCCTTTAATCCCAGCACTTGGGAGGCAGAGGCAGGTGGATTTCTGAGTTCGAGGCCAGCCTGGTCTACAGAGTGAGTCCAGGATAGCCAGGACTACACAGAGAAACCCTGTCTCAAAAAAAAAAAAAAAAAAGAGTCACATTCTGTGGATTGATGTTTTTGAGAATTATCTATCTATGTAATGTGGACTGTTGGCGGTTAACTACTCTCAGCTGTTTCTAATTAAAATATCTTGAAAATACCCTAATAATAAACTCAAAGCCATGAATTTGCTATCTGGCCCTTAATCACAGGCTTAGTCATCTCAGATCAGTTTGTAATGACATTTATAGAAGGACTGGGTCCAAGCCTTGTACTTTTAAATTTTTTATATCAATAAGAAATGTATAGCAATGAAAATCTTGATTCTGCATCAAAATAAATTCTGTACCAAAATAAGAAATTATGACTTCAACTTAGTAACTATTGTAAAGATTTCTACAAAATGAGATTCTGACTACACAATCGATTCTAGCTGTTTCCCTCCTGTTCAAATTATGACCATTTCTAAATTCCCCAGAAAAACAACTTAGAATAACCATCTCCAGGCCCCCAAGTCCAGGGTACTGGGGACTCTTTGTAAACTATTTCCAGCTGAATATGGGCATTGAGATATCATTGAAGGGAGGGGAAAGGTAGGGAAAATGGGAAGTTGGTTGGTCTTAAGAAGACCACATCAATGATTATTTAAGTCTCTGATGCCTGTGTCCTCACTGGATCCAGCTGAAAGTCCCTGAGACCAGGAGTTCAAGCAGGTCAGTTCAGCGGGTCTGACAATGACACTCACCAAGGCTGTGTAGTCTGTAATATACAAATCTCAAAATAAAATTTTAGTATCCTCCAGATAACTTTTTTTGTTTGATTCTCTGGAATCTAGTCTTCGGGGGCGTATCCCTTTGTCATATCCGATCCATATAACTCTGGAAGATGTATAGATACTAATCACCTTTTCTAAAAATGCAAAGACAAAAATCTTTCTCCCAAAATAGCATGTCCTTGAGCCAGTAACCAGAAAAACCTTTAACTTGACCTCTCTCCCAGAAGGATAATATAACCACAAATCTCAAAATCACACTCATTTTGAAAGTTAAAACAATCCAAAACAAATGAAGTAAACTAAATACTGTATGTGCCTATTCTTAGGCCTTCTCTATTCTGTCATGCCAGGAAATTAGCTCAAAATTCCTGTGGAGGCCACGTTCAAAGAATGAGTTTCCTGCAGAATTTAATATACTATCTGCCTGTTATGCTCTCTACCTGGAGTCACAGACTTCTATTTATTAATACCTTTTATAATATCTATCTGCTATGCTCTCTACTTGGAGCCACAGACATCCATCAATACCTGTTCATAGCAGGCGATTATCACTGCTCTCTACGTGGAGTCAGTGACTAATTTTCCCTATCCTAGTTCCGAACCATAGGTGAAATTCCCCATGTAATTCAGACAAAACCTCTATATATATCTATTCTAAAAGCAAATAATCCCAATTTTATAAATTCACATTTCAATCAATACATGCCACAAGAAGTAGGCAGCTTCCATTCTCTGGCTCTCAGACTCAGAGAAGCCATCTTGTCCCTTTTCACAGCAGGGGACCTCAGAGACCTCTTTGTTTCAAGATTTGAGCACTTGAGTCAACACACGACTCAACTCTCTGTTCGGCTCGCCAAACCTCCAAATTTCTAACTAAATTTCTAACTATAAGCTAAGAATCTAAATTTCTAGTGGATTCTTGCCTGCCACATTGGATGTCATTTGTTGCATGAAATATTAATAAGGCAGTCCATGTTACCCCGGCAGAGCAGCCGTGGGCAGGTCAGCCTGTTCTCATCTTTGCAGACTCTGACCTGGAGCTCTGAAATCTCAGCTAAATCCTTCAGTAGCAGATCCATTGGGATCTGCCACCTGAATTGGGGGTCTCCGCTGCCTATATTTTGACCTTCACCTGTCTCCTGTCCAAAAGCCAAACACACCTTTTTCTACCTCTCCTCTTCCTCTCCACTAACTGGAAGGCCCACCTACTCCTCGACCAGTAATTGGCTCCTAGAATTCTTTATTCATTAGGGGAAGGTTTACAGGAAGTTACTTGCTTGATTCACACAGTCCCAGGCAGCACCTCTTGGGGAATCGGAATTGTCATCAAAATGCAAACAACACCAGGGTTATCCCCTACAAAGCCCTATTTCAGTCCTGTGAATAAGGGGCCAGGAACCTAGAACCACCAGGTCCAGACCCTGACCAATAATTGTGCACATGTCTGTAAATCCACCACTTGGAAAGTGGGGGCAGGAAGATGAGAAGCCAAAGGTCTTCCTCATCCACATAGCAAGTTTGAGGCCAGACCAGGTATATGAGAACCTATGTCAAGCAAACACACACTTCCCCAAAAGAATGCCTTAAGTCCCATTCCCAAGCAGCTATTAAAGCTAGGCAATTAGAGGTTTTAGTGTATGTTACTTATGCTTCCACTAGGTGGTGCAATTAGATATCTTTCAATATAGACTCCTAGTTGTAATCTGTCCTGGTTTTCGTTGGCTGATTGTTTTGTTTTAATCGTGTGTGTGTGTGTGTGTGTGTGTGTGTGTGTGTGTGTTTTACATATGTTCACAAGCATATATATAGTGTGTGTGTTTTACATATGTTCACAAGCGCATATATATATATATATATATATATAGTGTGTGTGTGTGTGTGTGTGTGTGTGTGTGTTTTTTACATATGTTCACAAGCATATATAAGCAGTAAGGACTGCTGAGAGACACTCTTCGGCTGGGAAGACCAACCGAGCTCTCTGGAAGACACTCCAAACTGTTAAGCTGACTAAGCTGTGGAGTGAGCTCCAAGTTTCCAGTTTTCATGAGCTGTCTCTGCTGGGCTACGGTAATGCAGTTGTCATTGAATCTCACCAATATTCCTTTAAGTAACACCAACAAAACTCATTGGTTCATCAAGTCAGAATTTGCTGATATTTGAATTTTTGTCTGTTGTGTGCGCCCTATCTGGCATGAATGTATATTTGTTTGTGTCTCCACAGACATAAAAGTTCAAGGACAGACAGACCCTACCTCAAATAAATAGGGGAGAAAATGATAAAGGGGACACCCAATGCTGTCTTTCCCCCTCTGTGAGCATTAATGCAGACACCTGCAATCGCACACTCACATGCATACATCCTGTGAACGTGAACATAAACCTGTGGATCGCCCTACTCCTTGGGGGGGCCATTGACCACAAGCCCATGAGGGCCAAGGGAGCAGAAATGTCAAGCAGGGTTCAGACAGCCTCAGACAGCCGTGAGTATGACAGAAGGACTTCTGGTGAGACAGCTCTACTTTATTGTTTCAAGGGTACATAAAGGCTCTTAGAGGTATGGGGAGAAAGAGCTGATTGGTCATAACACGACATATATTATACATAACACGACATAGTTATTATACAGGCGGGAGGCTACAGCGAGACTTGTGCTGAGTCATGCACAGGGTCATTCTTCAGATCAGGCCATGCATCTGTGCTTAGAGACACTCTCCAGGTAAGGTCAGGCAGAGAGAGGGAAACCCACTGAGAAACGGAGTCCTCCATTTTGGGCTGAGCCTGAAGAGCTATTGGGACATTGTGGACTTCAACCTCAATAGCAGAGCTCTCCAACACAAACCAAAACACATGCACACACACACACACACACACACACACACACACACACACACTTAAAAAAAATAAAAAGAATTGTCTAAACCAGGCCTGATGCTATGGGACTATAATCTTGGCTATATGGAAAGGTAGAGACAGGAGAATGGCAAGTTTTAGCCCAGCCAGTCTGAACTGCATAGACACTGCCTTCTAAAAAGATGTCTCCCTTTTTATTCTACAAGATAATTTCTACCTTGCTCCTCCCACTCAGCTTTTTTCTATCTGTGCTAATTTTGTTTTCCAGCCCCACTGACATTCATTCTTTCACCTAATAATTGTCTCTTCACCAACTGGATACACACATATCAAACAACAACAACAACAAAAAACCTGCAAGAGAAAAAATGGATACTGTATTGTGTTCATTACCAGGAAATATTTTCTTTATGTGTTCTCTAGATAAGCAAAATAGCTAGTTTAGAAAATTCTTTGCTTCACATGTCCTGTATCCTTTTTATTTTTAGCACAGAAAACGATATTTTTTACAGCACAGAACCTGAATAAACCAAAGAGTTTGAGACTCAAAAGAGCACAGAATTTTTGTACCAACCAGCTGTGATGATTAATCTGTTGACTTGAATGGATTTAGAATCACCATGGAAACACACTTCTGAATGCATCTATAAAGTGTTTTCAGAAAAGACTTAACTGAAGAGGGACAGCCTTACCCGATTGTGGGTAGTACATCTCTAGGCTGGGGCCCAACTGAATAGAAGGAGACAATGAACTGAGCACTGGAATTTGTCTCTTTGCTTTGTGACTGAGGTGATGTGACCAGACAATTCATTCTCCTGTCACTTTGCTGACCCCACTTTGTTGGTCTGTACTTACAGTTTGAATGCTTAGCCATAGGAAGTGGCACTATTAGGAGGTGTGGCCTTGTTGGAGTAGGTGTGGCCTGGTTGGCAGAAGTATATCACTCTGGAGGCAGATTTTGAAGTCTTAAATGCTCAAGCTATGCCCAGGGTGGCACACAGTCTCCTTTCTGCTGCCTGTGGATCAAGATGTAAAACTTTCAGCTTCTCCAGCAGCACATCTGCCTGAAGCCTGCCACGCTTCCTGAAATGACAATAACACACTGAACCTCTGAAACTGTAATCCAACACCAATTAAATGCTGTCCTTTATAAGAGTTGTTGTAGTGCCGGGCAGTGGTGGCGCACACCTTTAATCCCAGCACTTGAGAGGCAGAGGCAGATGGATTTCTGAGTTCGAGACCAGCCTGGTCTACAGAGTGAGTTCCAGGATAGCCAGGGCTACACAGAGAAACCCTGTCTCAAAAACAAACAAACAAACAAACAAAAAAACCCCAAGAGTTGCTGTAGTCATGGTGTCTCTTCACAACAATAGAATCCTAACTAAGACAGTTCCTGCAAACTGATCCAAAGTAAACCTTCTCTTAAGTGGCCTTTGTTACCTACTTTGTCATAACACAACAAGAAAAGTAAGTAATACGAGATATATTTTTAACAATAATTCAAGAGTCTGTGTCATTAATTCATTCAATAAATTAATCATTTATGGTTCCTAAGAGTCTGAATCTGGAATGTCCTCCCTGCAGGACCATGCTTTACAGTCTTTTCCCTTAGCTTGGTGCTATTGGGGGTGATTGAAATTCCGAGAAAGGAGCTGACGGGTGGTTTTTAGACCACTGAGATGGGCATTAAAGGAAACTGTGGGACTGGTCTATGTTTTCTCTTTTACTTTCTGGTCATAAACTGAGTTGTTCTGGGGTTGAGGCCTGGCTTGGTTGGTGAAGCACTTGCCTCTCAAGTGTGAGTGTGTGAGTTTGATCTCTAGCAGCCATGTGAACAAAAGCCAAGAAGGCAGCACACACTGTTGATCCCAGCAGTGGGTAAATGGAGATGGGATTCCTGAGGCTTACTCGCCAGCCAGCCCAGTGTGGTGAGTTGTAGGCTGAAAAAGAGATCCCATCTCAGAAATAAAAAGCAGGCAATATTCCTGAAGAGCAGCGGCCAAGGCTGTCCTTCTGCCTCCACATGTATGTGCAAACAGGTGCCTGCACACATCCATGCAACCAAAGTAAAGTGAAGCAAATGTGATTGATTCATGTACACAAAAAATAGATACACACACATCGAGTTTTTCCTGCCATTGCCATCCACATGACACTCCTACCAGAGATCTTAAAGCATTGGAACTGCCTAATCATGGATCAGAATATCACAACTATGGGCTAGAAATAACCCTTTTATCCCTGCCTAGCAATTGTAATATTTATTATAGTAAAAGGAATCTGACACAATGATTTGGTTTGCTCTGTTTTTGTCTTTAGAGCAACTCATTTAAATGCCCAAAGCCTCATCTTTTTCCCCTAATTTCTTCCCTCAAGAATCCAGCCTTTAGGGCTGCAGCAATGACTCAGTGGTTAAGAGCATTGACTGCTCTTCCGGAGAACTCAAGTTCAACTCTCAACACTAATATGTCAGCTTGGAACTACCTGTAACTCCACATCCAGCAGATTCAGCATGGCCTTCTGTCCTTTTGGACACTAGGCATGTGCATGGTGCACACACACACACACACACACACACACACACACACACACAGATACAAGCAAAACACCAATACACATTAAATTAAATTAAATTAAATTAAAAGGTAAGTCAGCCTACCTTCTCTTTTCAGACATCAGAATAACTACATGCAGTGATATTTGATATTGATTGTAACCTACACAGCCTGATTCATATTTCATTCCTCTGGGGTCTATTTGACTATCAGGGTCAAGGCAGTAAGATCCACCTGAGGCAAGAAGGGAGTCCTGTTCAACAGGACTCATTATCCAGTGATGCTTCAAACTTCTAGAGTCTGCCACTGGACAGTTTATTTTAGGCATATTTAACTATAGTACAATTTGGAAAAAAAAGTTTCCTGGTACAAGGAGGCATAATTATATCATAACTTTCCTCAAAGTACATGTCACTTCTTCTATAAAGATGGGTTTGAGAGGGCTGGAGAGAGATGACTTAGTGGTTAAGAGCACTCACTGCTCTTCCAGAGGTCCTGAGTTCAATTCCCAGCAACCACATGGTGGCTCACAACCATCTGTAATGTGATCCGATGCCCTCTTCTGGTGTGTCTGAAGACAGCTACAGTATAGCCATATACATAAAATAAATAAATTAATCTTTAAAAAATACTTAATCATGTAAATTTTTAAAAAAGTGTTATCTTACGGGCTTAGAGAAGGAGCTGGTGTGGTCAGTCATACAAATGGTTTATCAGTCATTTAGGGTATTAGCCAATTCCAGTCCTGCTTGTGAGAGGTTGCAATGGCCTAGCTCTATAGACAGCACAGATGGGCAGGTTATTAACCACCTCCATTCCCAGTCTTCTGGGTGGAAAAAACAGGTTATATATCTCTCCCATTGAAGAGATAATTCTTTTTGTTCAGTCCTGGTTTCCCTAGTGTTTATCTGGGAGGGTAAGGACCTTAGCGTTCCCAACACATTCCCACTACTGTAACCTGCCATTCAGTTAACAACAAAATTTACTGTGCTGGCTAGTTTTATGTCAACTTGATACAAGTGAGAGTCACTGGAAAAGACAAACTTCAATTGAGAAAATGCTTCCATATGCAGGGCATTTTCTTAATTAGAGATTGATGGGAGAGGGTCCAGCGCATTGTGTGTAGGGTCATCCCTGGGCTGGTAGTCCTGGGTTCTATAAGAAAGTAAGCTGAGCAAGCCACAGGAGCAAGCAAGCAAGCAACATCCCTCTATGTCCTCTGCATCAGTTCCTGCCTCCAGGTTCCTGTCTTGAGTTCCTATCCTGACTTCCTTTAATGATAGATTCCTACACGTGAAAGTTTAAGCCAAATAAATCTTTTCTTCACCTGCTTGCTTTTTGTTCATAGTGTTTAATTGTAACGAGAGGCCAATTCTTTTAAGTTCATACTCCATTTTAGAGAACCATGATCTAAGTTTGAACTCAGGTAAACTAACAGGCTGGTACCTAGCATTAGTTTCCAAGTTGACCACCCACCCCACACCACACACACACAAAACCGGAGCCTAGTTCCAGTCTCTAGGCTAACCCCCAACAAGGTTGGGGTCTCCAGGTTACACCCTTTATAAGACCAGAGTCTCCGGGTTATTCCCCTAACAAACCTGCACCCCCAGGTTACAAGCCCACCCACTGACTAATGACCAACAATGCAGAGGGGAGCAGAAATTATGTTTATGATATGACTCCCAGTACCAGCCAATTATGTAAAGGTCATAATTATGACCTTATGGAAAGTACCTTTTCAATTAGATGCTTGCACACTCACCTCCCCCACTTGCTGCTTACGATAAAGTCTGGCCCTGATAAGACATTCGGGGCTTCTCCTCCCACCAAAACCATCCTGCGTGACAGTGGAGTGTTTGGGAGGGAGGGGTGTGCTGAGCTAGCTAGAATAGAATGAAGATCCTGCTGTGAGTTACATCAGATAGGGTTCTGTCTGGTTTTTAAGGTGATCATTAACATTTCCCTGGCACTACAGTAACAATAGTAACCCTAACTAAGAGACTACCTAAATATCTGCTGGGAAACAACAGTCACAAAAGGAAAAAAAAAAAAACATTTATTCTGAGCGTTCTATATCAAGGAGTGGGCAACCATAATTGTTTTGGAAGAAATTCAAAGGCAGAAGAGCAGAAAACACCTTACAGTGGGACAGAGGGTTTTGACATATCTTCTGGGTGAACTTACTAGACATGGAATATCCCAAGGGATTGGGAGTATATATTCGGCCTTTTCTGATTGATCTCAGATTACCAACAGGGAAGAAAAAATACAGCTATGCTGGTGAGATTGCTCGGTGACTGAGCCGTTAGTCACGTTAGTGTGCACATCTGTGATTGTAGCACTCCTACTGGAAAATGGATGGTAAAGACAAGAGACTCTCCAGGGGCTCACAGGCCCTAGTATATGTAGTAGCAAGCAACAAAGAATTCCTACCTCAACATTGTGGAAGATAGGATAACCCCTGAGGTTGTCCTTCAATTTCCACATGTGTGTGCCCACACTCACACTCCACTCACATATACACATCACATATACACAGAGATGATTTTTTTCGAAACCAGTGACGCCGTCAGTTATTAATCTGTCCTGGCCATTTGGTACCGGTTATGACAGAAAGTATCAGTTTACTTCCTGGGTTGTCACAGGAGGTAGAGATATGGCTTCTTCATGTCTACCTCATGCCAGGATAATTTTCTGGACGTTTATTGTGTGTAAAAGTTGGTAACTTGGGCAAGTTGTAAAAGGTTTTCCTCCATATTGGTATTCCTCCAACCCTCAAATGCTGGATTAAAGGCATGAGCTCTTGATTGTCCTGTCAAATATTTGGTCTGTCACTACTGTACATTTTTCACAATTACTTTACCTCAGAGCAGAAGACGAAGCCCTTAATTTAGCATGATGTACTGCAGAAAGAATTTGACAAACTGAAGACAGTGACTCTCCCTTAGCTCTGGAGAATTGTTTTTTACTTTTACTGGTTTCTGTTATCTCAAATGTTACCGAACAAGCTTTTTTTTTTTTTTAAGACAGTGTCTTACTAGGTAGCCTTAGCTGGCTTGAAACTGCCTTAGTAGACTATGCAGTCCTCAAACTCTATTTGACTATTTGATCTATTTGACTCTGAGGACCAATACCCGAGGGTTGTCTTCTGTTCTCCACATGTGTGACATGGTGTGTGTTACTATTCTGTCTAAACTCCACCTCCACAGGAGAACAGCCAGGTATGCTCCTCCCCACAGTTATTTGGCAACAGCCAGGTAGGCCTGGCCCACTATAAAAGAGACTACTTGCCCCTCTCCTGTCTCTCTTGATCTCTTGACTCTAGCTTCTCTCCACGTGGTCATGGCCGGCCTCTACTTCTCTTCTTCCTCTCTTCCATCTTCTTCTAATACTCCTCTCCCACAACCTTTGCCCTATCTCCTGAATAACCCCCCCCGCCCCCCAACCGTTTGTTGTGTGGTCTGTTCTAAGCTCGCGGAGATGTCTAACAGTACGTGCATACCGTAGCAGGTACTCGCAATAAATCAATCAAGATTTAGAATTAAACTTATTTTCTTTTTACTTTCTTGGATTTTCGAGACCGGGTTTCTCTGAGTAGCCTTGGCTATCCTAGAACTCGCTCTGAAGACCACGATGGCCTCGAACCCGCAGAGATCCGCTTCCCAAACGCTGGGATTAAAAGCCCGCCTAGAATTAAATTCTAAAATAGAACTTTAAGACTTAAGTCATATGGTTTCGTTATAACATGCGCATAACTAGAGTAATCAAGCTGAGAGCCTGTTAGGATTTGAGTTCTAACGACAACGCAATAAACTGGGTGGCAGGGCATCGGTGACCAGCCCCCAAGTCAACTCAAAACGACCTTTTCACAGAGACTCACGGGCAGCCAGTCAGGGAGCTCGCAGACAGACTTTATGCGCGATGGGATTGGGAAACAAACTGCCAGTCGAACTAAACCTCAGCCAGAGAGAGGTTTAAACCCGGAGAGGCGGGACATCCGGTGGTTCCGGACTTCCGGCGGCCGCAGCGGAAACCCTTGGCTTCTCTAGGTCCCCGTGCGGGTGTGCAGGCGGATCCTGCAGCTCCGGGTCCTGCTGTTCTTCCCTGGGCTGCACTCTGGGTACCAGCAGGCTGCCGGTTCTCTGGTGCTAGGTAGACCGCTAGCTTTCCAGGATGCAGGTTGTGAAACGTATCCTCTAAGAACCACAGGCGAGAGGAAGCTGTGATGAGTAAGTCGTTAGTACTGCACTACCTGAAGCAGAAGCCGCGTTAACCAAAATCGTCTCCGGTATCGCACTTTAACCTGTAAGTTGTCCGGGGCTACAGAGATGGTTCAGCCTGCCTGTATCCTGGCCAGGTGGTCCCCATGCCTTTGGTCTCTCCGGGCATCGGCATGCCGGTGCACATAATTGCCCCCTTCACCTACGCACACACAGAAGTTTAAAATAAAACCCTTTTAAATTTTGGTTGTTATAATGAGTGTGGTTGGGCAGAAGCAGAGGCGGATCTGTTTGGAATTTGTCAGCCTGCGATAAAGAGTGGAGAACCTATACATTTTTTTTTTCTTTTTAAGTCTTAATTTATATGGTGTTGTAAAATTCCTTTCTACTGTTTCTACTAGTTACAAAGGCAAAACTCAACTATACTGTTTTTTTGTTTGTTTGTTTTGTTTTGTTGAGACAGGGTCTCATGGGATGAAAGGTCTACAATAATGCCTGGCCCAAGATGATAAATTTGACAAACTCCGGGCCTGAGGATTCTAAGTTAAATAATGTTTATCAAAGTCTGATATCAGTTTTTATTTTATTATTATTTGTTTGTTTTTTTTAAATTAAAAAATTTTTAACGTCTGGATGGTTTTGTGTTTCAAGACAAGGGTCTTACAGTATCCCTGGCTGTCATGGAACTCAATATGTAGACCAGGCTGGCCACGTTTAACTGTATAGGCACAGCCTTTATCCTAATGGAATATAGTCTTTAGCGCCTAGTGGGGAAAACAACAAGTATTATCATAGGCAAAGGGTGCTATGAAAAGCTAATAGGACTGTTTGCTCTAAAGTGGGGAAGAAGATGTGCAGCTGAAAAGGTAAAGGGTGATATTGCAAAAACCCACTTAGACCACATACTGGAGTGGAAGGGGTGCATTCGTGCATCTGCTCAGAGCAGATGACATGTTGGGTTTGCAGAGGCAGACAAGAAGGTAAAGATGGGTGGGAGCCTTCAGGAATTTCTTTTTTCCTCACATTTTACATCAGTTCACAAACTAAGTGTTTTCACTGCCTTGTGGGACACCCAGTTCTTCAAGATAAAACTATAGAGCCTTTATATTTGTCCCAGCTTTGTACATTTTATTTTATAATATCTGCTACAAAGTCTGAGCTGAGGCATTTATTGTCTGTTTTAATCGGCTGCCTTGTATTTCTGTTTTAGAAGCACAAAACAGTCATTTGTGTGGCAGCCCTTTAGGGCTTTTTTTTGTTGGTTTGTTTGTTTTTTAAATCAGGTGCCCTCTTATGTAACTTTCCTGCTTTTTGTCTCCATTGTTGCTTTCATAAAGGATCTCTAGATTGGATGTGTATCTGAAGGAGATTATAGGGTCTTGTTCTCAACTCTATAATTGCCATATAAGTTTCCTATGTAATTACATTGATCATTTAGGCCTGTTCCAAAACAAAGCTAAAAAGGGTATTTGAGTCGACCTTTTGTTTAAAAATATGTTGAAATTACTATAAAATAACGTTGAGCAGGATGTGGTGATGCATAGCTATAGTACCGGTTACTTCAGAGGCTGAGGCAGATCACTCAAATGGATGATAAGTTTGACACCACCTTGGTCAGCATAACAAGACCCTTGTCTCACAAATTAGAAAAGAAAAAAAAAAAAAAAAGATCAGTAAGTGATCACAAGCTTAGGAGTTGAATTAGTGGTGTGCAATGTCTAAGACTTTCAAAGGTTTCCCTCTGTACTTCAGAAATCAGTTGCCTTCTGCAGCCAATTAAGCCGACCAGGTTCCTTTTCTCATGGGAGTCTGGTGTGCAATGGTTGCAAACAGCATCCTCCTTGGTAGTGTATGCAGCCTGTTGAATGTGCAGGTTGCCCAAAGGGACCTTGGAGACAGTTTTCAGGTGCATAGTCATGTGTCATTTCAATACTATTTCCAACCTAGGCTCTGCACAAGTATTTGGGGGTTTCTTTGGGAAGTCTCAGGGCACGGTGGCCAGTGGCACATTGGTCAGTCTATTCACAGCAATCTACAGAATAAGGAGTGTGTGACTGAGGCCAACTTCAGCTTTCTGACAGCCAGAAGATCTATAGTCTAGAGAAATGGGACTTCACCAAGTTTAATGTAGATAAATTCAAAGCCATGGTAGCTGAGAAGTGGCTTGTCCCTGACAGGTATAGGACCAAAATGTCTGTGGCCAGCGGGCTTCCACTCCCGCTGTGCTGAGGCCTATACCCCAACAATCATGTTCACTAATAGATCTCATTCAGTCTGCCAGAATGTGTGGGGGTGGAGACCAGTTGCATAGTAAAGAAGTTTTAAAATCTTCAACTTTATTTTTCTTTTATAGGGTTCCTCACATTTCTTCAAAATGAATGTGACTATCCGTTTCTTAAGACCTTTTGCCAGATGTCTGGTGCCATATACCTTTCATAGGAAGAGAAGTAATTTATATTCAGGAGTTCTGCAGAGATGTATGTCTTCCAAAATACCTTCTTTGTCCTGTCATAATAAGGACAGCACATCCCCTCCTGAGCAGCTAGAATTGGATGGGTGGAAAGCTACAATGAAGTCTAGCATTCAAGAAGATGGTGTTTCCGAGGTCTCAGACAAAGATGAAGATTCCCTAACTGCAACCAGAGAATTAATTGAGATGTGGAGACTGCTTGGCAAAGAAGTACCAGAACACATCACTGAAGAAGAACTCAAAACCCTTATGGAATGTGCTTCTAAATCAGCCAAAAAGAAATACTTAAGGTATTTGTATGGTAAGGAAAAGATGAAAAAAGCGAAGCAAATAAAGAAGGAAATGAAAGCAGAGGCCAGGGAAGAAGCAAAAAGGGCCAGGTTGCTGGAGACCACCACGGGAGAACAACAGGACTTCATGTTTCTTCGACTCTGGGATCGACAGGCCAACATTGCACTGGGTTGGAAAGGCATCCAGGCTATGCAGTTTGGACAACCTTTGGTTTTTGACATGGCCTATGATAATTACATGAAACCAAGTGAACTGCAGAATACTGTTTCTCAACTCTTAGAAAGTGAAGGGTGGAACAGAAGAAATGTTGATCCATTCCACATTTATTTCTGCAATCTTAAAATAGATAGTGCTTATCATAGAGAGTTAGTTAAACGTTATCGAGAAAAATGGGACAAATTGCTCTTAACAGCAACAGAAAAGTCTCCTGTTGATTTATTTCCAAAGGACAGTATTATATATTTAACTGCAGATTCTCCCAATGTTATGACTACCTTCAAGCATGATAAAGTTTATATAATTGGATCATTTGTTGATAAAGCTACACAGACAGGAATGTCCCTAGCCAAGGCTAAACGGCTAAATCTAGCAACAGAATGCCTTCCACTAGATAAATATTTACAGTGGGAAGTTGGTAACAAAAATCTCACCTTAGATCAAATGATTCGAATTTTGCTCTGCCTGAAAAACACTGGTAACTGGGAAGAGGCTCTCAAGTTTGTTCCCAGGAGAAAGCATACTGGGTATTTTAGAGGTTTCTGAGCATTCTCAGGAAGCTTTTAGGAAACTGAAGAAGACAAAGACTTTAAGTTCTTTTCAAAAAGGCTCCTTAAATGCACGCAAGTGGAAAAGGTGACCTAAGGGAGACAGTATAGTGTAAGAAGTAAACAGGATGGAAGTACAGTTAAAAGAATTTACTTATTCCTAAATGGAATTCCATCTTTAAGGCAGTCTTTCTAGACTGTCAGTAGAGGTTTGTCTGTTGTTTTGCTGTTGTTTGCTTTTTTGAGACAGGATTTTGTGTAGTCTTGTCTGTCTTACAAGGACAGACTAGGCGTAAGTGTCAGCAAAAGTTTGAAAGTATGCTTTATTTGTTGTAAAAACAATCAGAAGTTTATAGATTAATCTAGAATTGAACACAATAAAAGTTAATAGCATTTATTTTTGATTGATTCTTTGAATATCAGACTTTATTGTCCTTTTTGGTTTGAGGGTTGATTTGGGTTTTTTTGTGAGTTTTTCTTTGAGGGGAGGGAAGGCACGTCTCTAGTAACCTATGCAAGCTTCAGCCCTAATTCTCTACTTCCGCTTCCCAAATGATGGGATTACAGGCATGTATCACCATGACTGGCTCCATTATACATATTCTTTATCCAGGTTAGAAACTGTTCTTTCATGAGGAAATAGATTAAAATTTTTAAATTTGAAGTTGTGATCATGAAATTAAAGCCTGTATACAACACTGGTCATGTTTCAGGCACTAAGTTAAGGTATATTGCATAACAATGTTGGTTGTCCAAAACCTGGCTTTCCCTGACATGTTAGGCGATTTCCTAATACTATGAAAATTAAGTTTGGAGTTAAAACAAATTTTTTAGGACAAAAATATATCTGGACTGGGATGATGTCTTAGTGGTCTCTTGCAGAGAACTTAAATTCAGTTCCCAGCACCACTTCGGGTGGCTTGCAACCACCTGTAACTCCAGTTCCAGTGGATCTGACACCCTCTGGCCTCTAAGGGCACCTGTACAAAATGGTTAACACAACTCATGCAGGTATATACACACATGAATACAAAAGCTGAAAAAAAATACTTGGTAAATACATAGTTCTTATTGTATGGATAACATTTCTAGGAAATCCTGTTTCTCCAGCCACAAGGTTTTTAAACATGTCTTAGGAGTTATTGTCTGAATAAAAAACACAGATAGGTCCTTGAGGATTAGCACTGCTGGGTATGGCCGTGTTAGAGGAAGTGCATCACTAGGAGGTTGGCTTTGAAGTTTCAGATCTCAAGCCACAAATATGGCGGCCTTTCTTGGATCCAGATGTAGAACTCTCAGCTCCTTCCCCAACACCATATCTGCCTGCATGCCAATATGCTTCCTGCCCTGACAGTAGCAGACTAACCCTTTGAAACTGTAAGCCAGCCCCACTTAAATGTCTCCCTTTATGAGAGTTGCTGTGGTCATGGTGTCACTTCACAGCAATAGAAACCCTCCTAAGATAGTTACAGTTTTACTATTTTTATTTACTTAATGTGTATTCTTGAATATATATAATATATATTACATATTGTGTGTGTACCCTTGCTATAGTTACAGGTAAGTTGTAAAATGTCCAATATGGTTTATGGGAACTGAACCTGGAATCTGATGGCTCAGCCATGTTTCTGGTCCCAGCCACATGGTTTGGGTTTTGGGGTCTTGCTGAGAATCAAGGCCTCGGCTTAACAGCACATTGGAGGCCAGCCAAGATTACATGAGAAAACAGCAATCTAGGGTGATGTGTAATCCCCTTACCCCCCGAGAAAGGGTCTGTGGTGTATCTTTGGCTTTGAGCTCACTGACATGCACCTGTCTCTGCCTCCCAGGTGTTGGTATTAATAGCACAAGAAATGTGAGAGTCTTAAATAATATCGTGGAAAGCCATATAGGTGAAATGGTGAACCAAACAGGAATTTACCACTATATGATAGTTTCCTGGTCACTTGCATATAATTGTGTGCTAAATAGTGAACTGAGAACTTCAATTTAGATTACAGAGTCCCTACCAAACTACCGTACTACTTACTCTTAAGGTAAATACTTCCCATCCTCTGTTTGAAGCTTGAGTTACTCATTCACAAATACTGAACAGCTTTTCTGTAGGTAACCTCCAAAACAAGATGCTATGAAAAGTGGCTGCTGTTTAGGGTTTCTTTGTGCAAATATGTTGATGTGTGTGTACATGTGGGTATGCATGCATGTGCAGATGAGCTGTCTTAGTTATTTTGAGATGTGTTTTCACTGCCTTCAAAATCAACCTGCCTCTGCCTACTGAGTGTGGGATTAAAAGCATGGCCCACTATCCCTGGTGCCTCTTTAATTTTTGATACAGGGTGTCTTTGAACCTAGAGTTGGCTGACTTGGCTGGACTGGCTGGCCAGCAAACTCCAGGGGTCCTGCTGTCTCAGTCTCTCCTGCACTAGGATTAGAGGCATCCCAGCTTTATGTGAAGACCAGGGACCCAAACTCTGATCTTGAGATAACAGGATGATTCAATATCGAACCTGTGTTACCAACATCCACTTTGTTCTGTTGTTTTAGTTTGGTGGTAGGCCCTCATATAGCTCAAGCTGGTATTGAAATAGCTGTGTAGCTAAGGATGATATCTTTATCCCATGATCACTTATTGAAGAGGTACTAGTATTGTTTATTTGGATACAGGATCTCATGCACCTCAGGCTCATCCTACCTCCACTTCCCAGGTACTGGAATTAGACTACTTCGTTTATGCAGTGTTGGAGATGAAACCTATCATGGTTTTTGCACGTTAGGCAAGCACTTTACCAACTGAGGTACACCCATAGCCCACTGATATTTTACGGAGATGTAAATGCAGCTCCGTGGAAAGCAACTCTCAGTGTTGCTTGGAGGACAGATTATACTATATTCTCTAACACTGATTGTATATTACAGGCTAGTAATTGACCAAATTTGGGCAGAGGGCTTAGATATAGAGAAGAAAGAAACAGATGAGGCTGTAGCATACTTACTTCATGGATTTCACTCGACACTAAATGAATCAACTGAAGGTTTCTAGGAGAGGCAGGACTTAACAGGAGTTGAAAGAGAAGCGGCCTGCAGTGGTTACTGTTCAGTAAAAGACAAATGTCAGTGCTAGGAAAGTGCAGAGAAAGCTAAAAGACAACTCTTGTTCGGTTCGTTGTGCCTGTGTAGGTTAAGAGACAAGACTGGCACTAGCTTTTAAGATAAAACTCTAACAGTAGGATACTTTTACCTTGAAAGAACAGGATGATTTAACCAGTAGACAGTTATGGGTCTAAAGAAAATTCCTTGAAAAATACTAAGAGAGTAACTTCAAGTTCAGAGCCATTCCGAACGTTGGAGCTGGGCTGGGGCAGATTTTAAACGTAGTTAGAGAAGGGACGAGTAGAGTAGGATAGACACAAGGCCGACCGATCTCCAAACTGCAGCAGACCAAACTACCATTTTCCCTTAGGAAAGAGCTACTGCCCTTGAGTGTAGCGGGTCCCCACGCCCACCCCCCGAGCATGTGAATATATTTAAGTGAGTGTGAACTCATATTACAGACTTCAAGAGGTTGTCAGATGTCCTGGACCTGGAGTTTCAAGAAGCTGTAGACCACCCAACTGGGAATTGAACCGTCCTCTAGGAGAGCAGTAAGCGCCCCTAACCTCCATGTATTCCTATTTCTACTTAGAATGTTTCCTTGCTTGCTACAACTCTCACGCTGAATTTTTCACGAGTGCAAAAACCGCGGAAAGTTTTCCGCCACAATTTCCGTAAGGCTCTGCTACGTGATCTTCCATAGGCTGCCTTTCGGTGTCATTACAGAAATGAAAACGATAATTTCACACTTGGGCTGCACTGGAGAGTAAACGACAGTGCATGAACGGTGTCAACACTAGACGATGTCCAATAACTGCTGAATTTCCTCTGTAAGAACACAGCCCCATCCCATAAAACTGAAAGACCAACCGCGACCATCCCCGAGCATGTAAAAACCTAGGATTCCACCAACTGTTCCACGGTCAGTAAGTCCTTGCTAACCCGGACATGGCACCCCACAGCCCAGCCCTCCCGTCCCGTCACCGAACGCAACTTCCTGCCGCGGCAAGCCAATGACGTCACATCCGTTTCTGCCTACCGTACCAGGACCGCTCTAGGCTGCGGCCTCGCTGGCCCGCCCGAAGCTTTGTGGTTGCTGGGCGGGGCCGTGACGTTCTTGCCCGGGCTGCAGGGGGAGGCCGCGGCGGGGAAGATGGCGGACGGGAAGGCGGGAGAGGAGAAGCCTGAGAAGCCGCAGCGAGCCGGAGCCGCCGGAGGTGAACACAACCCCAGCGTCGCGGGCTGCGGGGGCTACTCCGGCCTTTCTTTTGGGTTTCCCAGGGTGGGGGGCTTTACGGCATCTCAGGAGCGGGCGGAGCTGGCGTTCGCCCGGCTAGGGGCTGGGCCGTGATGGGTGCCGGGCACGCCCGGTGTGGCCCGCGGGGGGATCGAGGTCCGTGTCGCCTCCTCAGAGAGGCTGCTAGTTACCACCGGGCCGTGAGAATGGAGATGGGAGACTGAGTTTGGGCTGGGAGCCCAAACAGCAGAGATCTCAGGGCCCGCTGCGCACTCAGGCCACCGCGCGAGGGCCGAGCCGCCGCCGGGGGCACTGGCCGCATGCCGGCTTTCCGAGGGCGCCGGCCTCTCGGTTACACGTAGTTAATTAGGTTTGATGCTCTTTTTTCGCTGAGGAGGTGGAAGACCCCAGCCCACTCTTTGCTGTATTTTCAGACATAACATTTAGAAACCCTGCGATGGCATAAGTCGAAGCGATGAAGTGGGGATAGGGGATCTGGCTCAAGCAGCACAAGCTTGAAATTAGGATTTGATTCGCTTTCTTTACAGTATCTTATTTAGGCTGCTAACGGCGGAGTCTATGTCAGATATTTAGTTGGCATGGTAGGCAGGCATGATCTTCCTGTAATTTGTCGCGAAATTAAACTCAGATTATAGCTATCTTTTCGTCCCTCCTACCCCCGTAATTTTTGGTGGTGTACATAAAGGAAAAGAAATACGTAGTCTCTTTTCTCCTACGCCCTTTTGTCGTAAGGATAATTAACACATGTGAGCGGATAATACCTTGTTTAGAATGTTTTAGCCTTTCACTGTTCTAGCTTTCTTCAGTCTTTTCCCTGAAATACTTAAATGTGAGAACATAAACACCATACATGCCGACCAAATTTGTTAATTGCCGAAGACGCCCCCACCCCCATTTGAGATAGGGTCTCTTTTAGCTCAAGCTTCCTGAGTACTGGAATTAACAGGCCATGGCCACTTTGTCAGGTGTCTTCCGTTTTTTTTTTTTTTTTTTTTTTTGGTTTTTCAAGACAGGGTTTCTCTGTATAGCTCTGGCTGTCCTGGAACTCACTCTGTAGACCAGGCTGGCCTCGAACTCAGAAATCCACCTGCCTCTGCCTCCCAAGTGCTGGGATTAAAGGTGTGCGCCACCACCGCCCGCCACTCATTTTGTTTTTTTAAATAAACTAGTAAAATAGCTAATGAAAGTATTTTAGTTCTTTCTTTAGACCTCCTCCATTATTGTTAAAAGTAGTTTGAGGAGAAACTATAGCCTAAAGTATCTTGGGTGGCCTTGAGTTTAAGACTGACTGAAGTTTGACTAGACTGAGACAATTGTTTTAAGATATTGCTAAAATGTACCTTAAGTGTCTAAATAAATTCTTGTGTAATGTACTTGCCACCCTTTCAGTTGAGGGACATTGTGTCATGTAAATAATATTTTCAGTTAACAGTGTTGAGGTTGTACAGATTACTTTATATTGGTAACTTAAAATAGCAGTCCTTGCTGGGCAGTGGTGGCGCACGCCTTTAATCCCAGCACTTGGGAGGCAGAGGCAGATGGATTTCTGAGTTTGAGGCCAGCCTGGTCTACAGAGTGAGTTCCAGGACAGCCAGGACTAAGCAGAGAAACCCTGTCTCGAAAAACCAAAACAACAACAACAAAAAGTAGTTCTTTTCTGCCTAGTTTGCCTCATTTCGTATAACTAGCTAGCTCACTTTAATATCAGATATAATGGAGTTATGCAGAGGAATCATAACTGACACATTTCGCCATAGATAGGATTGAATTGATAAGCTTGAGGCAAGTATTCAGCTCTCTTGGAAAACTTTGGAGTTGGCAACTTTTCTTCTGTGACACAGCCCACAGTATGGGAATATGAGTAGTTTTCCTACCCATTTAATCTTGTTATTGATGCTGGAGATTGAACCCAAGGCCTCACTTATGCTAAAAGTGAACTTCACTACTGTGCTCTGTTTTAGTAAATAGAGTATCCCCATAATTAAACTGAATGTGTCTCTACTAGAGAGTTGTTTGGAACTGCCTCTTTCACTTCAGTCTGCTTGGGGAGACTTTCTAGACATTTTTTGGTTAAGGTTATGTATATGTAGCTCTTTAACTTAGGTAGAAATTTAGAGAGATTTAGAGACAAGCAACTTAATGTGTAGCCATAGCCATTTCAAGCTATCAAGGGTTAAACCAAGAGCTACTTCAATGATGTGTGTATTTCCTGTGTCAAAACACAGCTCATGGACTACCTGTCCTGTCAGAGAGCTACTTGAGTCCTTGGTTTGTTTTTTTTTTTGTTTTTGTTTTGTTTTTTCTTTTTCCTCAGATAAGCTACCAGAGTCCACGTGACTCATGAATGGTACCTTTGTGGAATTGTTCCATCTCAGCTAGTCAGTAAAAATGAAAAATGATAGTATGTATGGTTTAATTGATATTAACTTACACGATTTATTTGCTTAGAATGAATACAAAGTAGGCAGAAGGCTTCACAAAAATATTCTTTCATCTGAACACTAGCAATTTGTATAATGACGACTTATAAATTGAAAGGGCTGAGGCTGGAGAGATGGCTCAGTGGTTAAGAGCAGCCAGTGCTCTTCCAGACGACCTGGGTTCAATTTCCAGTATCTATATGGCAGCTCAGAACTCTCTGTAACTTCAGGATCTGACATGTCCATACAGTCATACATGCAAGCAAACACCATTGCATATAAAATAAAAATAAATTATTTTTAAAAAATCAAAGGGTTTTTTTTAATTTAAAAATGCTTTTTCATTTATTCATTATAATTCATACTACTAAAGATATTCACAGTATTAGTCAACAGTCATTCAACATTTGTTTTCCACAATTTTATCTATCTATCTATCATCTATCTATCTATCTATCTATCTATCTATCTATTTGGTTTTTCGAGACAGGGTTTCTCTGTATAGCCCTGGCTGTCCTGGAACTCACTCTGTAGACCAGGCTGGCCTCGAACTCAGAAATCCGCCTGCCTCTGCCTCCCAAGTGCTGGGATTAAAGGCGTGCACCACCACCGCCTGGCATTTTTCTACAATTTTAAAATACAAAAATGTCTCAGTAAGCTAAGTGCTGAATTCCAGCAGTTGGGATACAGAAGCAAGAGTATCCCTCAGGAGTTCAAAGTAGAGGTTTGAAGTAGTCCTGAGCTACATACACAGTGAATTTCAGGATTACATAGTGATACTCAGTCCACAAAACAAACACAAACAAAATGAATAAATTGAAAGTAGAGACCCTTGATTAAAAGTTGCGAGTTCTAAATTAGAGTTTAAAGAACATCCAGTACTTATGAATTAAATGTTAATATTCAGTGATAGATTTTAACACTCATATTTGCTTGAAATAATTTTTTAGTGATCCATATTTAGAATTACAAATACTTTAATTACAATTAGTAGTAATATATTTGTCTGCTGTTTTCCCATTTTAGTATATTGTTTTATTTGCTTTCTAAATGCTTTGTGTATTTTGTTGTATAATTGCTCAGAGGGTTATATGGAGACAAAACAACCAACCTATGTGCCACATTGAACCTGCTTATACTAAGAAATGAAGCCAATACTGTGTTCACCTTCTTCACTCCCTGTTCTCTGTATCTTGTGAACAGAACATGCTATCTAAATACATTTGTGGAATTGTTTTAAAGATTGTTTAAAATTATTTTTGTTGTTTTTAAGATAGGATCTCACTGTGTAATTCTGGCTTAGGGAAATCCTCCTGCCTCTGCCTCTCAAGTGCTGAGATTAAAGGCATGCGCCACCACACCTGGTACACAAAATTGTTTTTAATCACATGTCTGTATGTGGGTCTGTGCACATAAATACAGATGCCCAGAAAGGCCAGAAGAATTGGATCCCCCAGAGCTGGAGTTAGAGGAATTGTGAGCTGCCTTGTGTGGGTGCTGGGCTCTAACTAGGGTCCTCTCGAAGATGAGTAAGCTCTCTTAACTGCCGAGCCATCTGCTGATAAACTTTTTGTTTTGTTTTATTTATTTATTTTACATATATGAGTACACTGTAGTTGTCTTCAGGCAAGCCAGAAGAGGGCATCAGATCTAATTGCAGATGGTTGTGAGCCACCATGTGGTTGCTGGGAATTGAACTCAGGACCTCTGGAAGAGCAGTCAGTGCTCTTAACCACTGAGCCATCTCTCCAGCCCGCTGATAAACTTTTTTATGTCTTCATATAAGAGTACAGAATACAATGGTTGATGCCAGTTTCTGCTTAAGTATACTTGATTAAGATTGCAAATAAAATGCAGAGGACGGTGTCTCTAGTCCAAACTGTATAGAATGTCCTTTGTTCCATAGTAGCCTCACACCAGGCTCCTGACTTGTCATCAGTTTAAGAAATTCTGTTTTAAATTGAATTCTCAGTTACTGGAGTGTAGTCTTTCATTCTTTTAATTCACATACTCTTACATATAAACCAATGAATGGCATCTCAGGAAACTATTCAGTGCTACCTCTGCCTCATGGAAATCCCAAACTAGAGTCCTAATCTGAAGAAAGTAGTTTATTTAATCTGTACCAAATCAGATAGATACTCTATTCAAAGTGCTTGTTGTTGAATTAGCATGGTGATACAAGCCCACGATCCCAGGTACCTTGGAGATGGAGCAGGATGTGTGCAAGTTACAGGAATGCCTGGCCTTGGGCACTATAGCTAGACTTTGTCTGGAAATCAGAAAACTATTTGGGCATATAGGTCACTTACAGAACTTAAGTATTTACATAGTTTGTGTGAGGCCTTGTGTTCAGTCCTCAGTGCCACAAAGCACTAATTAACCTAAAGGTGTGTCATTACCAAACTGCATGGATCTAGATTTGTAATCTTGAGCCTTTGATTCTTTTACTTGTCAGTTACTATGTTTGACACTCCCCCAACCTCTGTTTGTTTTTTTTTTTTTTTTTTGCCCCATTTTCTTACTGAACTTGCCAAGGCAGTCACTTAGAGCATGTTCTGTTTCTCTACAAGTAAGTTTGAATTGTCTCAGAATGTATCCTGTAGGGATCTGTAGAGCTGGAGAGAAAAAAAAAATCAGCCAGTCTTTTCAATATATTCTTATATAGTCTTATTTATTAACAAGCCTAAGATACTCAAGACATGAAGTCATTATTGACTTAAACACATAAAAACAAGCAAAGTTGTTGAAGACATCTTGATTTCTACATCTGTGTATATCTATGTACTTTTCTGGAAATTAAGATTAGGTCTTAATTTATGAGAAAATATGTATGTGAAAGTCTGACTTTGAATAGCTCATAAGGTAGCTTAAAACAGGTGCTAGACCAGCTTTCAGAGTAGGGTTAACTCTCAAGAGATTACCTTGAAGTTTTTCAACTCAAGGTTGAGGAATTTTGTATCTTGAGTAACATCACTTAAGAACATAACTTAGCTAGGGATCAGCCAGGAGTGTAGCTCAGTGTAGAATGCTTGTCTTGTATATGCAAAGCCCTGGCTGTTCAGTATGGTGAAGGTGGGAAGAAAAGTCTGTAGACTGAATTCTCAGTATAGGTTAAGTAACGGTGGCCATGGTGGTCATGTTCATAACTAGACATTTTGTATGATTAGGACTACATTACTGAGAATATTACAATTTATTAGCCAGATGTTTTGAATTGCCACATGTACAACTTAGTTCATATGAAAGAATTGTTGATCTCAATTTCTGAACATCATAATTTCACAAATGTAGCCAAGATTAATGTACAATTAATAAGGTAATGTTTAGCTGACGGGTATTTACTCTTTGTGAACTCTGTGTTTATAATTTTAAATTGCTCTGTATTTTATGCTAGTTAATTCATGGGAGCCTCTTGTACTGCCACACAATCTCAGTTCCTGCTGTACACTCTAACAAGCAGTGAAGAGACTGTTGGGTCAGTAGGTGACAGCTGCAGAGGTATCTTCCTTGTAAAGATGCTTTTTGAGGTTGCTGCTCCCATCAATCTGCTCAGTAAAAATAGCTCATCTTGGTAAGTTGTTTCGACTTCACCAGGACCTGAAGAAGAAGCAGAAAAACCTGTGAAAACTAAGACTGTTTCTTCCAGTAATGGAGGGGAAAGTTCCAGTCGCAGCGCTGAAAAGCGATCAGCTGAAGATGAAGCTGCAGACCTCCCAACAAAGCCTACAAAGATGTCCAAGTTTGGATTTGCCATAGGTAGTCAGACGGCAAGGAAAGCGTCCGCCATCTCCATTAGACTCGGAGCAAGTGTGAGTTGTTTTCTGTGTGCTTTTTGTTTTTTCTCATTACAAAGATTAGTCTCATCAGTCTGCTTTTCAGTGCGCGCGTGCGTGTGTGCGTGCGTGCGTGTGTGCGTGCGTGCGTGCGTGCGTGCGTGCGTGCGTGCGTGCGTGCGTGCGTGCGTGCGTGCGTGCGTGTGTGTGTGTGTGTGTGTGTATATAGTATATATAGTAAAGCAAGTGTTAAAAGGTAAAGTCCTGTAACTGGCTATGAACTTACATGTAAGTCAAAAAGTAGTGAACACATTAGGAAAGGCCTATGAATTTTATCAAAGTGGTTGAAGAAAAAGGCATATTATAAAGATGCATGATTTATAAAGTAATCACTTAAGAGTTTTCTTAGTTGAACAAAATATTGGGAATTTTAGAAAACTTTTTTTTTTTACCACTAGCCTTTGAGAGGCATTGGAGTCGATACCTAGCGTCACCTACCTCCAAATCAGAGTAATGACTACACATCAGCTCTGTGCAACTTAAGGATTAATGTAGTAAGTTAATCCTGCTAAGAATTTTTGGTTATCTGGCTATGTTTTTTGTTTGTTTGTTTTTTAATTCATAAAGGTCAGATGCAAATGGCTTTATTTCTGCTGTAGATGTTCATTTCAGAGATTTTTTTTTAATGAAAAATTTTAATTTTCAATCATTTTCTCACTAGAGTCTGAAGTTTCTAAATTACAAGAGCAGTCATTTCTCAGAACTCTCAATTCCCACCATGAAATCTTTTTTCCCCTCTTTAAAAAGAAAATCTGAATCTAAACAAAAAGATTATGACATTTTTATTTTGCTAACATTTTTCTCTATGTCCTCTGGTCTTGATGTGTAACGTTTAAAATCACATAGACCTAACTACATAAATACTCGATTTCTTAAAAATAATATTTTTATTTACTCTTTTAACAACTTAAACATAAATTGACTTGACCCCATTTAACTTTTTTAAACATTAAACATGTACTCATGTAACTAATGTGCTTGGGCATACTCTGAGTTCAGTTCCTTCTTTTTCTAAATAATTGAAGGGATTTAATAATTATTAAGTGGTTGAATTAGGTTCAGAAAAGCCTGTTCAGTAAAGTTTACTTTACTGAAACAAAAATCACAGGCCTTAGGACCAAATCTTAAAGGACTGTATATCATGATAAAGAGTCTCTAGACCAAAGCCCATTGTCGTCTTAGGAACATCACTAGTGTGAGAAAGAATACAAAGGGTGTGAATGGGTCATATCCCTCTCCTTCAGTGTTGGGAACCGAGGCCAAGGACTCATGATAAATGCTAGACAGTCTGTCACTGAGCTCCATATCTCTAACCTTGGCATATGCTATTTCGAGTAGTTGTCCTATTGGGTCATGCTAAGTCTGAGATTGGAAGGTAGTGGGTTAATATCATGGACAGAGGGAGAAAAATAGGAGTGTTTAATAAGGATCTGAGCAAAAGGACCTTGTAAGACCCTGGGGTGTGTTGCAGTGAAAGGGAGAAGAAATGGGTGGTGAGAAGATGAAATGGGACAGTGAGAAGAACAGAGATTGTCCAGGAAGAAGGATGGAAAGGAACCGACCGGTAGACAAAGTCAGTGTGATGCTCCCTGCCTTCTAAAGGCACTGTAGTCCTTGCAGGATGCTGTGGGGCAGGCAGCATTTCTAGTCATTTATCTCTTCTGTGTGCACCCCTTAGCTTAACTAATAAAATTGAAGATCCTAATGAGAGATTTTTTTTTAATAAAGAAAAGCTATTGGATATACAAAATTAATAAGTAAAACCTACCTGCCAGTAACTCTTATTTTCAAAGACATAATGGATTTGCCCAAAATGAGTTCTTTACTGTGTAAGCATATAAAAACAAAATGGATAAAATAGAACTTTGTAAGAGCAATTATTATTTTATTAAACAAGGCTATATAAGCTTTATTTGTGATAATTCTGTTAAATGTTTCTTTTTCAGAAGCCTAAGGAAACAGTTCCAACTCTTGCTCCAAAAACTCTTTCGGTAGCAGCAGCTTTCAATGAAGATGAAGATGTAAGTTAATACCTAGGTTATTTTACTTTATTTTAAAGACTGTGTGCATGACAGGCATGTGCGCCATGGTATGCAGGTGGAAGTCGGGACAACTTTTGGGAGTCAGTTCTGTCTTTCCATCTGGGGTCACAGATGGACGGAAATGTCACAGGGTTGGCAGGCTTGCATGGCAAGCTGGTTTACATACCAAGCCATCGACTGGCCCTTAGTTTTACATTAACTAGTCCTTCTAAGAAGATAATAGCAGATGGAGAGATAGTTCAGTGGTTAAGAACATGCACTGTCTTCCAGAAGATCAGAGTTTGATTCCTGATACCCACATCATGTGGCTTGCAAACACCTCTAAATCCAACTCCAAGGGATCCAGGTCCTTTGGCTTGCACAGGCACCTACACACATGCAAATACCAGTAAAACACACATTTGTACCCACTTATATAATTAAAAGTAATAAAGTTTTTTTTTTAAAGAGAAGAAGAAATTAATAGAAGATTAGAGTTTGTACCAATGGTAGTTAAATTAATAATGGTGAAATAGTATTGGTAAAATTTCTTTGAATGCTTAAGAAAATTGTATTTCTTTTTTTGTAGTGCTAGGTATTGAGTTTAGTGCCTTGTAATGCCAGGCAACTGTTGTGCCACTGAGGGACAGACCCAAAACTAAAAATTTAATGTGTCTATTGATACAAATATATTTCTATAAAAATTGGTAATTTTATAGAAAATTGCATGTGTGTTTGTGTGTGTACACATATCTGTTACACATGTTCATTCAAATGTAGAGTGGTCAGAAAACAACTTGTGGAGGTTGTTCTTCAACTCTGTGGGTCCCTCAGGTGGAATATAGATGTCTGACTTGGTGGCAAACACTGTTACCCACTAAGCTATCTCACGAGCCCTCTCACACTTGGCCTTCAGTATTGCTGCTTTCAATAACTTTGTAGTTGGTCTTCAGTGATGCCCCTTGTGCTTGCTACAAAAAGTAGCTGTGGAGTGCTGTAGGGTGCATCTGTAGCAGGAGTAACAGTGCAAGTGATTGCACCAGAGCTTCCTCTCCTGAGAGTGCTCCAAGGTGAGCTCAGGGTGTCTACTCTGCTGTCTGTCCAGTTCTCGCGTGCCCCTTAGAGTGTTAACATCCTACCATGCTCAAGGGTGATGAGTGAATTTCCCAGAGTTTTTTTCTTTATGAAAGACAAACTGTCTCATATCTTAAACTGACTGACCTGGAGCAGGGTGTGTAGCTTTCAGTTTCAGATCCTCTGGCCTCTACCTCTCGTGCACTGGGATCACAAATATATGCACCACTGTATCCAGTTTCATTTCTTTGTTTTCTTAGACAGGTTTTCTGTGTAGCTCTGGCTGTCCTGGAACTCTCTGTAGACCAGGCTAGTCTCAAACTCATATAGATCCTACTGCCTCTGCTTTCCAGATGCTGGGAATAAAGGTGGTATGCCATCTTGCCAGGCCATACCCAGTTTTTATGTGATGTGGAGGATCAGACCTGGCTAGAGTGTTGTGCATATTAGCCAAGTAAGGACTAAAGGCATGGGCGACTGCATCTGGCCATTTTGTTTTGTCTTGTCTTTGAAGCAGGGACTCTAATAGTGAGGCTTGCCCCTGAACTCACTAGGTAGCTGAGGATAGTCTTGAACTTCTGATATTCCTACCATTCTGCCATATCAGCTGAGGAAACTTGGATATACAATCCAGAAGGGAAAGATAACACAGCCAAGTAGGGGAAGTGTGTAAGTGGGAGCTGTTACTACCTATACTGTAGTAGTGCTGTGTGGGCTGTGTGAGCATCATGGGTATCAGTTCATCTTTGCAAATGGAGACTGATACCTAAGTACACACAACCTTAGACTAGAGCTTTGTTGCTCAAAGTTATATACCATGATTCACTGTCTTCCTTCATTTTCAAGAAATTTGGGGTTTTATCTGTCGCTGGCCTGGAACTCGCAAAAAATCTGCCAGCTTCTGCCTTCACCTCCTGAGTACTAGCACCTGACCCTTTTAATTTTGTTTGCTTTTTATTTTTTATTATGGCTTTAACATATTTTAGTGAAAGAGGCTGGAGAGATGGCACAATGGGTAAGAACACTTTCTCTTATCCTAGGACCTTAATGTTCTCACACCCGTGTCTGGCAGCTATAACTGTGGCTACAGGGGGATCTGTGGCTTCTGTCCTCTCAGGGCACCTGTGCCTACCACCCCACCCCACACATACACATACACAAAATAGAATCAATTTAAATTTTTCTGTTGTGAGTAGATATTTTGACATTTTTGAACCATTTACACATAGACACGTTGGCAAGTTCATGTCTTGCCAGTGTGAAAAGTGCCAGTGAACATGAAGGTTCTGACTCTTTGACTAGTTAACATATGAGAGTTACTTTTTTCTTTATCCTACCCAGTATAGCTCTGATTTAAGTGTGCCTCTGAGGGCAGGTGCTTACACACGTGTGCATCTAGTGTGAAGGCCAGAGCTCAGCATCCGGTGTCCTCTCAGTCTCCACCTTTAGTTTTTTTTTTTTCCTTCCTTCCTCCCTTCCTTTCTTTTTTTTAAAGACAGGGCCCTGTTGGCTTGGAACTTGATAATTCAGTTAGACAGGCTGGCCAGCAAGGTCCCTAGGATCCTTCTGTCTCCACTCTCAGGTACCAGAACTATAGGCGTTTCTGCCCATACCTAGCATGGTTGGGGATTGGAACTCAAGTCCTTATGCTTATTGACTGAGCCAGCTCCTCAACCCCAAGTTTAAAAAAAAAAAAACAAAAAAACAAAAAAACAAAAAAAGACAATATAGGTAGTTGTTAAATTGTTAAAGTTTACCACCTTACTCCTTTTATGGCATTAAAACATGTTATGGATAAATTTTTAAAAAATTAGCCTCCTTAGTAACCAAGTGAATTAATAATTTAATTGTATTCATTCCCATTTCCCTGTTCTGCAGAGTGAGCCAGAAGAAATGCCTCCAGAAGCAAAGATGAGGATGAAGAATATTGGAAGGTGCCATGCTTTCATATTATTCTAGAGCTGTAGGGAAAGCAAGGGGAAGAATGCATTACACATTCTACACGAATCCACCATCTCCATGTTCAAATAAATGCAGTCCCAGTGACTTAGTCTGTCATTCCTAGAACTTAAATAAACATACCTGATACTATTACCAGTCCAAATGAAGTGTACACACACACACACTTTTCTATTATATTTCTTTTTGAGAAAGAGTCTTACTATGCAGCCCTAGAGTTCACAATATAGGCTAGGCTGGATTTGATCTCGAAGAGATCTACCTGCCTCTGCCTCCAGAGTACTGGGATTAAAAGTGCACCATTCAGCATACACATCAGTACATACAACAGTAGTTTATATAAAACGCTGACGCTGCATATTCTCTTTTGTACATCTTTGGATTTTTGTTTCATGTTCACAAATGCTCGTGGTAAGCCACCAAATTAGTATTTAACCTCATTTGTGGGTTTTAGATCACTTCTTTTGCGACAGATTTTCTGTTTGCTGCAGTGCTGGGAATACTATGGTCTGGTACTCCGGATAAGAATTCCACAGCTGAGATTGTTCTCAACTCTCGGCAGTCATTTTTAGAACCCTAATGGCGTCTACTCTTACTGTATGTTACCTTCCCTTATCTGTGTGTTGAGAACTGCACACTGACAATGGAGTATAGCTCAGTGCTAGAGCTCTTGGCTAGGATGCACTTGTCCCTAGGCTCTCCTCACTCCTGCAAAGGAGAACACCATGGTGGGCCTGAAGGTGACTGCCTATGGGCCTCACTCACATTCAGAGGGCAAGGGGTAGGTAGAGTGCCCAGGTTCTCCTGTCTACTCTTATCCTCACTGCATACATACTGAAATGAGGTCTTAACCCTTTATAGAAAGAGCTTCAAAAGATCTCTGTAAGGGCTTCTGCTATTTAGCCTGTATTACTTATAATGAATGCTAAGCAAATGTATATTAATATGGTTAAGATAGACTACTAGAATAATTTGAAAAAACTGAATTTCTTTTAACACAGGGACACACCAACATCAGCCGGACCAAACTCCTTTAATAAAGGAAAGCATGGCTTTTCCGATAACCAGAAGCTGTGGGAGCGAAATATAAAATCTCATCTTGGAAACGTCCACGACCAAGACAATTAAGTGAAGTGTTCTGAGATTGGGGTGCGGGTGGGTGCAGTTAGAAGGAGCAGTCTCCTTTTTGTAGAGAATGGTGTAAGACTAGCTTTGGAGCCGTTTTTCTTCTTTTTTTTCTTTTCCTTTTTTCTTTTTTTAAAGATTGAGTGGTACACTAATAAATGAGAGTTTGCAATTAGAGGTAATTTATGTTTTATATACAGATTTCAAGACATTTGCTAATTTTGTAGTTTCACATGATTAGTTTCCAAGGGTTACAGATAATAAAGAAATCAGAAGTGGTACCTTTCTAAGAATTGCATATTTTTTTAGACACAACTTTTAGCACATTAAGAGGGAAGCCAAAAGTTATTGTCTCCGACTCTCCCCTCATAACCTGACTGGCTCCCTGGAACAGCCTTACCGAGAGGGAGTATTGGATTGTTACTGGACTATTGACTGAGAGTAAATTTAGATAAGGTTAGAATGAACCTTTTCCTACGGGCATTTCATTTGTTCTGGGCCATTATATGCTAGTACTGCATCGCTCGCTCGCTTGCAGTGGGTACAGACGCTTTGCTCTGTAAACGTTTTTTTTGTTAAAAATCCTTATATGAAGTATTGAGTATTATAATTAGCCCACTTTAATGGAGCGTGTCTCTGTTCAGGATTCTTCAGAGGACACTATTTGCTACCAAAGTCAATCAGTATTTGGACTGTGCTTCTCTTGGTTTCTATTCTAGTTCCTGTAAGCATTTCCACCAGAACTTGAGGCAAAACAGAAGGAAGCTGTTTCTTTTAAAGTACAAACACCACCAAAAATATCAGTGTACTTACTGCTTTAAGTATTTGGCTGGCTTTTATTTTTTAAAAGGTTTAAGTACCAAAAGGAAAAGAGGTATAACGTTGTATAAAGACAGATGAGGCAACACACCTTCTGTGGCTTTTGAAGCATTTACGTTGCTAACTTACTAGAAAATTTCTTACTTGTACAACTTCATGGCTTATTTTAAGTATATACATACTGGGCAGTGGTTTCAAAAGCACATTTAGTGACTGAGATAAGACAGAAATGCTTCTTCAGACACATTGTCATTGTGAGTCTCATCGCACATGCTCTTTAGAGTTCTGTATGTAGGATGTTTGTTTTGTATTTTTGTATTGTATATGGGCTTTTTAAATGTGACAGTTAAATGCATCTTTAATAGTCACAGACAAAAGAAATGATAAAATGTCCTTGAGAATTACAATGTTAAATTTGGAGGCAGCTTTGATGAGTTTCATGGGTGGTGATAATTCACTAGGCAGTTTTTATGTAATGACTTCCAAGAAGCAGCCTGCAGATATTTCTAACACTTTGTTCACTACATTTTAGTTTACTTAATAAGCCCCAAGTAAAACGATGGAAATGTACATATGCACTATTAGTTCATACATGATTTAAGTATATCAAGATACATAAATTTAACTTTTATGTCTGCAAACTGTCCATTTGTCCATTTTACTGTTTGTTGAAATAACACCTCTCCTACATATTCTTTACTTGACTTGAATAACAATTTAACCTGAGGTCAAGATGGAGAGAGACGACTGAGCTGAATGTCTTTACTAAAATTACAATAAATTTTGTCAAACTTGGTGGTGGTCTTATTTTCTATTTTATTTTTTACTGTGTCTGAAAAATGTTTTAAAAAGTATTCTGTGTATATGGGTTGCTGGCGAGGTCAGGGAGATACAGAATATTGTAAAAATATCACCATTTAGAAGTGTGTTCCCAGAACCTCTTACATAACTTCATTAGACAGTCGTCAGAATAAGTGTGTTTGCGTCATCCGTCACTCCACCTCACACAGGGCAGCTTCTCACACTCCATTTACCATGTTCTTCTACAGTATCCGAGAGGAACTGCATGGTCAGCTCCTGCGGTCTCTAATGCTCTTCCTTAACCCATGTATTCATTGTGAGTGCCAAGCACTTGTGCCACTGTACACATGTGTGTCAGAGCACTCTGAGGGGTTCTGTGCTTTTTAAGTTCTCCACACACTACATCTCAATTGCAGTTTTTCCTCCCTCCACTTCTAGTCCTTCCCCCACCTCCCCTCTTCCTCAGATCTATTCCTCCTCTGTCTCCCTACACAAAAGGAGGAGGCCTCCTAGGGATAACCTTTGAATGTGGCCTAATTGTCAAAGGATTCTTTTTGTTATTTTTGGGTTTTTTGACTGGGTTTCTCTGAGTAGCTCTGGCTCTCCTGGAACTCATTTTGTAAATCAGGCTGGTCTCAAAAGAGACCTGTGCTGGGATTAAAGGTGTGCACTGCTACCAGCACCTGGATGTCAAAGGATTTTCAAGCAGTGAATTAAAGACCGAACCTAAGACATCTTATGGTGTAGAGGTATCAGATGTAGGGAGAGAATCCTATCCTTGGGTTAGAGAAAAGGACAACTGAGTAAGAGAATGAGAAAATGTAATGTTAGGGAAGAAGCTGGCGACAGCTGTTTTAAGAGTGGTTGCCTAGTATGCAAAAGGCTTGGGTTTGACAGCCAGCACTGTAAAACCCAGACACTGCCAGTAATGCCTATCTGGAATCCCAGAACCTGGGCTGTACGACAGAAATAGTAAAAGCTCTTGAGGCCAGCCTGGATCACAAGGACCCATCTTGGTCAGGAGGTGCTAAGACTATTATATTTTATTGAATCCTGTTCTGTGTTGACCCATCATTACCTGGGTAGGTGAGAGAGATGAGAGTTGTCTCTAAAGTGAGTAGATCAGCTCTGAGCTCCAGTTCACTTTGAGCAATGGCCTTGAAGCACATCATAATGACCAGCCACCTAATTACCACACATAGACACAGAACTCGGAACATTGTTTAAAGGTTTCAAATAACTCACGTGTCTCAAGTTGGTCTTTCAGCTAAATAGCTGATGGTGACCTTGAACTCTGAGCTTCATGTCTCTACCTGCTAAGTGTTGTGGTTACACTGCATACATACGTAGTTTCATCAACCTAGAGACTGCCCAGGACTTCATACTAGGCAAGTACTACACTATCTGAACAGCCAGTGGCCTCCTGTGCACATTTCTTGGCTTGGCTTGCTTTTTGGAGACAGTCTATTAAGTCCTGGCAGCCCTGGAACTTGCTGTGTAGACTAGGATGGCCTCCAGTTTACAGATTCCCCTGCTTAGCCTGTGTGTATTTGTTACACATTAATACTAATGTGCTATCATTCAAAGTCTTGTTTTTCTGCTTTTCAGAAATAATATCCACTTTGGGGACATTTTATTTACATACCCATTAAATCCACATTATTTATTGTCTTAGGGTTTCTGTCCCAGGGAAAAGACACCATGGCCAGGGCTCTTATAAAGGAAAACATTTCACTGGGGCTGGCTAACAGTTTCAGAGGTTTAGTCCATTGTCATGGTGAGAAGCATGGCAGTGTGCAAGCTAACATGGTGCTGGAGAAGGAGCTGAGAGTTCTCCATCTTGAGCCATAGGTAGCAGGAGACTGCCACACTGGGCATGGCTTGAGCATAGGAGACCTCAAAGCCTGCCCCCACAGTGGCTACTTCCTTCAACAAGGCCACACCTTCTAACGGAGCTGTTCCCTATGGGTCAAGCACTCAAACACATCAATCTGGGGGCCATCCCTATTCAAACCACATTTGTAAAAGTAACTCCTGAGAGGAATTAAAAGGTCTGTTGAGAAACCCTGCTACTTGAGGTCAAAGTCTACTATGTCTGGATAGGTCCCCTGAATTGGGCTGCACAAAATGAAGGACTTGCTTTCCCAGCAGGGCTTCCTCGTCTCTACCTTATCAAGGGAACCCATCCCCTACACTACCTGAGGAATATCACGTAATCCTTGGAGGAAATTAAAGGTTCAACTTCCTGGAACACCTTTCTATGCAAATGAGGCATCCCCAGAACCTTGATCCTCGGCCAATGAAACTTCACCCTGAGTACAAACCCCTCCCACTTTCCATGGTTTACATAAACCTTGTTCACCCCAATAAAGAGCATAAGCTGTTCCGAGTTAAGAGAACTGTTTTCTATTTCAAAGGTTTATTTAAAATTTATGTATATGAGTACACTGTAGCTGTCTTTTTTTTGGGGGGGGGGGGAAGACTTGGATGTGTGTTCATCAAACCTCTTAACCTGTTATTAATCATCATCTGCCACCAAATTAGGGGCCACACACACACAGGACTGCATTTGGGAAACATTGTTTTTCTTTTTAAAGATTTATTTCATGTATGTGAGTACACTGTCACTGTCTTCAGACACACCGGAAGAGAGCACCGGATGCCCATTACAGATGGTTGTGAGCTATGTGGTTGCTGGGAATTGAACTCAGGACCTCTGGAAGAGCAATCAGTACTCTTAACTGCTGAGCCATCTCTCCAGCCCAAGAGAACTGTTTTCTAAAAGAACTGTAACACTGAATTCTTTGGAGGAGGCCCCCCCAACCCTACCCTCACATTCACTGCTAGACCACCCATTCTGGACTTCTCCTTTCTCTCCCAGTGTATATTGGGGACCAGACAGCCCAAGGGAAGAAAGCAGACCTGAGAACTCTGCACTGCTCCATCCTTCCCTGCGGGTGTGCAGTACCACCTGCACAGGAAGAATGGAACCACAGTAGTCCAGACGAGACATATTACCAAATTCAGGAAATAAATTCAAATTTGCTAGGCCTGGTGGTGTACACCTTTAGTCCTAGCTAGCACTCAGGAGGAACAGGCAGGGAGATCTTGGTGAGTTCAAGGCCAGCCTGGGAAAAATAAATCCTGTCTCAGAAAAAGAAAATAGGGCTGGAGACATGGCTCAGTGGTTAAGACAGCACTGGCTGCTCTTCCATGGGGCTGAGTATGATTGCCAGCAACCATGGTGGTTCACAAATCTTTGTAACTCCCAGAGGATCTGATGTCTTCTGGCCTGTACCAGCACCAGGCATACATGGGGCATGTAGTCAGACATTCAGGCAAAACATATAAAGTAACGAAATTCTTTCAAAAATTGATTTTAAAAGATAACAATTTTCAAGACTTGTTTAAAGTCACTGTAAGTATAGGCAGAATATAAGTACATTTTTCTTCCAGCAATTGAGACAGTAATCCTGAAGTTTATATAAGAAAATAAATACTCAAGGCAAAATGAAATAAACAAAGGGGGAGCTAGGCATGCTGACACAGGCCTTTAATACCAGCCCTTGCCAGACAGAGACAGGTAGATCTCTTGTCAGTTCAAGGCCAATGGGATTCTAGGGAGTGAGTTCCAGGTCAGCCAGGGAGGGCTACATAGTGTCTCAAGAGCAACCTTCCCCTCAAAAGCAGGACTTAACTCAGATGTCAAAAAGCAGCATAAACCTAGGATTTTGTTGTTGATGCTCAGAGATGGGAAAAGAACAAAGCTGAATAGCAACTTCAATAAAAGCCCATCCGTGTATGGGCACTTTTATAGCTGTCTCTCTCTCTCTCTCTCTCTCTCTCTCTCTCTCTCTCTCTCTCTCTCTCTCTCTCTCTCACACACACACACACACTGTTAAAATGTTTTTTTTTTCTTTTCTTTTTTTTTTTTTTTTTGAGACAAGGTTTGTCTGTTTCTCTGTGTAGCCCTTGCTGTCCTTGTAGATCTTGCTCTGTAGATCATGCTGACCTCAAACTCAGAGATCTGCCTGCCTCTGCCTTCTAACTGCTAGGCTTAAAAAAGTGTACACCACCACTCCCCCAACACATTGTATAAACTCAGCTCATCCAAAGTTGGCAGTTTATTTGCTTTCCCATTAATTTTGTCCTAAAAACAAACTTCTGAGTAAGAAGTTTTAATACAAAATTATTTCCCCTAATTAAAAAAAAAAATTATTTACTTAATGTATGTGAGTACACTTCAAAAACACCAGAAGAGGGCATCAGATCCCACTACAGATGGCTGTGAGCCACCATGTGGTTGCTGGGAATTGAACTCAGGACCTCTGGAAGAACAGTCAGTGCTCTTTACCACTGAGCCATCTCTCTAGCCCCCAATGGTTACACATGTGTTTAATTTCCTTACTCTAAGACTGGGAAGATCACAGTGTAGGTAAAACACTTACTTGCAAGAATGAATACCTGGGCTTAGATTCCTAGAAGACACATAAAATATGGGCAAAGTGCATCTGATATTATACCAGTGCTAACACGGGTGAGGCATGAGTGTGCATGGGGATTTCAGGCCAGGCACCTAGCCAAAACAGCAAGCTCCTGGTTTTTGTTTTTTGAAGCTATTTGTTTATTTATTTATATGTGCATTTGTTGTTTGGCCTATATGTATGTCATGTGAGGGAGTCAGATCCACTAGAACTAGAGTTGTAGACAGTTTTGAGCCACCGTGTGGATTCTGGGAATTGAACCTGGGTCCTCGGGAAGGGCAGCCAATGCTCTTAACCACTGAGCCATCTCTCCAGCCCAAGCTTGTGGTTTAGTGACACACTTTTAAGAAAATAAGGTGGATTGGATGGTCAGCAAGATAACTATGCAAAAGAACCTGCCACAAAGACTAATGACTTGAGTTCAATATTTGGGACCCACACGATGAGAAGATAATTCTCAGATCTCTATACACACACCATGGCAAGTGTGTGCCCCACCCCCCAACACACAAATTTAAAGTGTGATAGATAGATGGAGAGAGGGAGAGAGAGGAAGAGAGAAAAAGAAACAGAGATAGAACAGTAAAGAAAGATGGCAGATAAGGTTAACCCCTAGCTCCCACACTGTGTGCACAGACCACATCCACAGAATAATCAATGTGCTAACCCTCTGTAAGGTGTTAAATAAACTACCAGGTATAGACTGAAAATGATGTCAAGCTCAACACCAAAGCTTTGCTTTTAACAAGACTGAACATCTTTTATTTACATATTTCTGATATACATTAATAATCTTATACATATAACTAAATCTAACGGTGAAAATGGAACATAAAGACAATTTCAAATTTAGTTTCATTTGAAATACTTTCTCACTAACTGATGGACATGACCAAGGAATAGCCTTTATGAAGTTATGAGCTGTATATATAAATTCACTTTTAAAACTGAAAGCCACACAGCTTTTAAAACGACGAATTCGCAAATGCACACATTCCATATGCAAGAAGATGCATGCAGCGTGATCACATTTACTCCTTAACCTTAAAGCCATTTTCAAAGTAAACTGGAATAAGCATTCTAATATTACATATGTACATCAAGGCACATTCATTTCTTGTGCTTTAGGAATGATTTACATATAATCTATTTTATATCTTAATTATATATCTTAAGAAAGCTTCTAATACCTAAAAGCTTAATTTTAACAATCATAGCTAGAACGATAGTCTTCTAGAGAGATGTGGCATCTCCCCATGGTTATTTTCAGAATCTGAGTATTTGACAACTCAGAAAAATGAGGAATTAAAAAAAAAAAAATCAAACACATGAATGAGTATAATTTCGTTTTAAAGTAACTTTTCAAAATACCTTCAGCAATTTCATAGTGTCATAATCATTTTTTTATGTAATATAGTATACTAAGGGCTGCACTGAAGAATTTTCAACATTCTGAAATTATCTAACAATTACATGACATCCATATTACCACTATAGATGTGTAGTTTTTCAACAAATTTAAACAAACATGATACAAAAAAGCTAAACATATCAAACTTAACTTCTTCACTAACTTGTTCATTCTTTAACAAAAGAAACAGGGCTGATTTTTTTTTTCCTCATTCATAGTCAGTGTTACAAAACAGAAACTACCCATCAACAGTGTTGAGTAACAGCACTCTTTCCTCACTGGTCAGTTACTAGCCTTGAGGAGATAGTACAGTAAGACTCTCAAGGCATCTCATGCATTGTAATGGTATTTTAAAATTAGGCTTTGCATATGGGTCTCCCATACAGATAAATAAATTAGACAAACTTGATTACAACACAGAAATCATTTAAGTGCTTTAGGATAGAATAGATTCTGGACTTAGAAGCAGTTAAAATAAATAGTAAGTCAAGAATCAGCTCCTAAAGCATTTGTAAATGTAATATATTTATGCATCTTACAGATATGCTTTTTATATTAGAAATTTTAAATCCACAAACAGCAACTAGTCACAGAACCTCTGTATTTTAAAAAGACAACAGAAGAAACGCTAACTGCAGCCTTTAAATTCAAATTATGTAATAAAGTCAAAATATAAATGAAACTGCACATCTTTAAGTTTAGTACAGTTATTTATAAACATTAATTCATAAAAGGCATACCATGATCAACTACTTCCATCCAACAGATTTTTGTTTTCAATTTCTTTACGGAAAGTGGACTTTCCTGCAGAATTCACTGGCCAAACAAGAAGACTAGTGATGTCACCAACAACCCAGCATTCCACATCCAAGGTCTGCACAGTGGTGACGTGATCTGTAAACGTTTCCTGTGAGCTCCTATGGGCAGGCTCTGCCTGTGACTGCTGCACTCACTCTGCTTCTGGCATGTGTGCTACCTCCACTTCAACAGTCTGAATGGCTTCTGCAACTTCAGACAGCTTCTGCCCTTGCTGCTGTGCCAGCACATAGTTAACCACCTGCATAATGCTTTGGTCAGAGAGGGTAGACACTGATGGACACTCCTCGGTAGCTGCCACAGCTTCAAGAACTTCATAGTTTCTCCTGTCACCACCACAGTCTCAAGTTCTTGAGGCCCACTGCTTTCTTGTTCCTGCATGTCTGCAGTTAAGATGCTGACAGCATGTTCTACTTGTGTTCCTTGGTTATGAAACTGCAGAGTGTCTTTTTCCAGCATAATTTTGCAAGGCACATAGTCTCTGTGGAATTTTGTCATATGCTTACGAAGTGTTCGAGCATCTATGTAGGCTTCACTACACACGGGACACACATAGGGCCGTTCACCAGTATGCGTTCGGACATGACGTTTTAGTGATCGGGCATCAGCCCACGCTACTCCACATGTTAAGCACTCAAAAGGTTTAACGCCTATAAAAACCAAAAAAGAAAAAAAAAATTTGTGTGGGGTAAGGTGCCAAATTCACACACACACACACACGCACGCACGCACGCACGCACGCACGCACGCACGCACACACATGCACGCAAAGACGGACTTGCAAATGTTCTTTAGTACTGTTTTCCACAACCATTTTTCTTTTATTACCGTCATCTTTTAGTTAGCATCTACTAATTTTCAGGAGTCTAAGCAAGGTTTTGCACTACAGTCCTCTCTAAAGGTGTTCTCATAACAGAAGTTACTGCCGAACAACCGTTGAGTCTGTCATCATCTTATTCTTCACTGCAGTCTTACATTCCTAGGATAAAAGCCTCTAAATAATTAAGTTCTCAGACTATGTACCAATTCTGTTAAAAAAATCTTTCAAGATCCAAGATTAATCTATAAAGAAAGAAGTAACTCGGTAACAGGCAAAAGAGCTGACAAAATAAGAACGCCCCTTGGCTCTCTTCTATCAGATGTGCGTACGCTACCTTCATGGTTGTTCATTGTGTCTCCTGTACTCTCTCAGTTGAGTGAACTTCCTTCCACACTGATCACACACCCGTTCCAGGTTTTGTTTTGCTCGTCCTTTCTTCCCATGGGTGGCCTTCTTTACATGTCTTCTGAATAAAGCTTTTTCATAAAATTCCTTGCCACATATATTACACCTAAAATAGACAAGGCCCAAATTATTTTTCTCCAAATAATGGACATAAGAATCAAGTGAAATTGGGCTATTTCTCATTGAATTTAGAGCCTGCTGAGATTTACTCACCTATAAGGCTCAGTGACAGAATGGACTTCACATGGGAATACCAATCTTTCTTCCAGCTGTAACACTTATCACAAAACTGGCACTGAAATGGCTTCACACCAAGATGTTTGTTCATATGCTGACGCAGGTCTCTAGCTTCAAAGAAACTTTTTTCACATCTGTAATAAAGTTTAATTATCCAACTGAATCATCTTTAAAACAAGTCTCCAAGAATTCACTATATTCTTGTTTTTAAAGCTTCACAAAATTATTCCAAATTTAAAACATCACAGAGAGAAAGAGATCCAATTTACAGTCCTGCATCAAAGACGCAAGATTTAAGCTCTTTTTAGAACACTCAAAATGCTTGAGAAGGCTTCATGCAGAGTTCCCAAAAGGTATCACAAAGTGGATGTACTGTCCACCTTTCCTCCACTCCCTCTCTTTGCATCCCCTTCAACCCGTTTCTCTTTGAGCCCTGCTGGGAAGGTAGGCTCCATCATTGACACTAAGAATGAAGCAATGATTCAGGCCTAATCAACGACAGTAACAGCATTCCCTTGGTAGCAGCAATCAGCTTAGGGATGCCAAGTGACTTAACTGAATCCACTCAGAGGGAAACACGGGACTTTTACAGGAACTACCAGAAAAGACTCTTGACAGTCTGGAAGTTGAGAGGATGAGAAGTTGAAAGCACTGCCAGACTTTGTCCATATGGAGCCTGAGAGAAACCAGATACTAATCAAACTGAATCCGGTGTAGACTAAAGCACGCAGTCCTCCAGACTTTCCTTTTCATTCAAGACAGTTAGGTTGGGTTTTCTTTCACAGCAACAACAAAAAATACTAACAAAATAAACTGTACCTGGGGCCAGGAGCTAGTGGCACACAGTTAGTCCCAGCACTTCGGGGACAAAGGCAGGCAGATCTCTATGAGTTCAAGACCAGCCTGGTCTACATAGAAAGTTCAGGGACAGCCAAGGCTATTTATTTAGACCCTGTTTCAAAAAAAAAAAAAAAAAAAAAAACAAAAAAAAAATTTCCACCCTATATTTGGGTTGTTTTTGGTTTGTTGTTTTGTTTTCAAACAGTTTCACTGTGTATCGCAAGCATGTCTCCAGCCTCAGCTCAAGTACTGGAATTACAGGCATGAGCCACCATAGTCAACTCCATCTTGTAAGACTATCTGTAGTCAAATAAGCAAATACAGCACAGCAGGAAATGGCAAAAACCTATTTATTCATAAAAGTTGTACATCACTTGGGAGTCTAGTAACTTAACAAAAGTATATACCAAATCCGGGTGAGTGGGCATATCCCTTTAATCCCGGCATCTTGAAGGCAAGCAGCTCACTTTCATAGTGAAATCCTGTCCCCAAAACCAATGACTCAGGAGAGCCAGGACTAAATAGAAAGACCCTGTCTTGAAAAAACAAACAAACAAAACCACAAAGACAAAAAAAAGCTTCCAAGGGCCAGCAACTGCTAAGTCAAGACCCTAGGGCTGTAGAGACAGCTCAGCAGGTGAGACCACTTGTAGCTCTTCCAGAGGACTTAGGGATTCATCCCAGCACCCACACAGCAGCTCACAACTGTCTCTAAGTCCAGTCCCAAGGAATCCAACATCTTTTGGCCTCTGCATGCATCAGGCACAGTCATAGTGCACACACACATACATGCAGGCAACACCTATACACATACAATAAAAATAAATATAATCTTTATTAAAACATTATGTAAGGTTTTATAGCATTTTGAATTTGCTGACTTCTTAATAAGAGTTCCTAGTACAATAAGAATCTATAGCTTAAGATCTATAGCTGGTTTTTTGTTGTTTTGTGTTATTTCATTGTTTGGGTTTTTGTGGAGAAAGGGTCTATGTAGCCCTGCTGTCCTCCAACATACAGAGACCCTGTGACTAAGGGCATGCACCACCACACTTGGTCTACAACTAAGATTGTTTGAACCTATTGGAGGGCTCACTGAAGGAGCCTATCTTTTCCTTTTATTTATATCCCAACCTTGGTATAACTGTGTGTTTGGAGTAGAATTGTTTGTTGAGAATGCTTAAAACCAAATAGATTAGCCAGTGTGTCTTAAGGGCAAAGAATACATTTTGTAGAAATGTAAATATCAAAAGCATGAGAATGAGATGCTCTGAGATTCTTAACCTCTTTCTGGGAATCAAGATGCATAAATACATAAAGCTGGAAACACACTGAGATACAATCTACAAAGACGCTGTGCTGTCACTGGCTGACCTGAGTCTGGACAACCTGCTAGTGAACACTCAGACAGCTGACAAGCTATCAGGCTGAGTGCTAGGAAGATTCTAAAATTAGTCATCTTATTTTAACAAAATTATGAATGTATTAAAGCTTTCAGCCAGGTGGCGATGGCACACGCCTTTAATCCCAGCACTCTGGAGGCAGAGGCAGGAAGACCTCTGTGAGTTTGAGGGCAGCTAGAGCTGTTACACAAAGAAACCCTGTCTCAACAAAAACAAAAGTAAACAAACAACAACCCTTTAGGGTGATTAGTTTTTTCATTTTATCAGCTTAACTTCAATTTTAAAAAACAGCTAGGTAACATCTTGGAGAGTGAAAAGAGAAGAGTCTAAGGGAAGAGAAAGAGCATACAATGTTTCAAGAAACCTACAAAGAGCTTTGCTGGTTGTAGACCTCTGCCTTAAAGTCTCCACCTCTAGACAGGACCTTGGACAGTCACTTCAAATCACTGTTTAAAAAAACTCTTAAAACCAACAGTAAAAGCTAGGTAGACTGATGACTCAGTAAACTGAAATAATGGTTTAATGTTATCTTTGAATGTTTTCTTGTAAAAGGGCAATGTTCAAATAAGTGAGATAGCATAGCAAAGTACCATCACATAGTAAACACTTACTGAGTACAATGATAGCCTCGAACCTCAGGCTTTGGCTGGTGCTTCTTAAGGTGCTTGCTAAGTCCAGAGCCCCTGTGAAAAGACTTTCCACAAACTGAGCAAAAGTACTTGGACTCTCCTGTAAGAAAGTGAAAAGCTATCTTATAGATACAGTAATTAGGTCATCTTTTCAACATAATTCATTACATTTCTGGTCTAGTGTGTAGGTCTAATGCTGCTTGTATTCTAATGCTAAATACAGGCTTCTCAAGACGTGGTTGCTCCAGAGTACCAAGTGATACTATGTGAACCTTGTTCCCTAATTTAACCGGTCAATAAAAGGTTAGAGCCTGTATTTGGGCAGTGGAGGGAGAAAGGTACGACTTGAGGATCGAGTGAGGGAGTTGTGCAGGTAGAGGGAGAGGAGAAAGAAAGAAGACAGAGGTGGAAGAGACTGCCACGAGAAGAGCAGACTATGATCATGAGACCAGGAGAAACAGCAAGCAATAAGGTTAGTAAGTATACTGCTAACCTGCCCAATGCAGGCTTCCATTTTATAAACAAAATACCTGGATTGTGTGTCTTTTATACATGCTAGCTAGGATTATCAATTATTTCCATATTCTGAAGTTAAAATTTTATCAATACAAGAGTAAACAGTAATATTTTACAAAACACTGGGAAAAAAAACTCCATTTAATTTTTCTCTTTCAAAACTGTCAAGATATTTAAAATGTCATGGTAGTTTTCTGTCACTGAGACAAATACCTTTGCAGGTAAGAGCTGAGTTACAGCATTCATATGAGAGGAAGGAGGAAGAGGACAGGGGCTCTGGCTGGAGATGAGGAAGTGGAAACAGAAGAAACATTCAGAGGAGATGCAGAGGGTACTCTGTGGACCAGGGGCCCATGCCTGGCTACCGAGCTATCATGGTTCTACCTCTGCTCAGCCTGTCCTTCCCAGTCCATGCAGAATGGGAATCCCAGAGTTGTGGCAGGTCTCCTGACACAGTTGACAGAAATAGAAAATTGGGACCAAGAATAGAGTCAGTGCCATGACTACTGATGATGAGGTTTAGAAGTTTGGAGGCATGGTGGTGTATGCCTTTAATTCCAGGACTTGAGAGGTAGAGGCAGGAGAATCTTTTGAGTTCTAGGCCAGCCTGGACTACAGCGTAAGTTCTAGGACAGCTAGGATGGGAGCATGATTATACTAGTAAAGGCTACTGTGCACGTACATGGCATGTCTGAAGACTTTATGAACCAGAATAGTGCAGCACTGGCCATTCCTACATCCTTGCTTTACAGCGCACCTGAGCATGCATGTGTGGCTCAGCAGGTAGAACAATGCTCGACAGCCCTTCCAACATTAGTTCACTTCCTTATAGCCCACATGATGAAGTGAACTAATTCTTACCTAACCTCTACAACAATATGCCACAGCACCCAAATGCCATATACAGATAAATGCATGCATAAATACACACGGAATAAGTAAAAATTTTTTATAAAAGACAAATCAGAATCATATTTAAGAAAACTTTAAAATTTTACTGCTCACTGATGATTGAACCACATTAACTTACGAGCATCTGAATTACTTCTACTTTGGGGTTGAAATTTGAGACAAGGCCCAGCTATATAGATCAGACTTGCTTAGAACTTATATGAAGTCTAAGCTGGCTTCGAATTCATCCTCCTGCCTAGTGGTCCCAGGTTTTGGGAATATAATGTTCTGATATAAAGTATAACCAATCAACATAATACTAAATTAAAATTAGAAACTAATAATATTACCTGTGTGAATACTCATATGTTCCTGAAGACTGCGCTTGGTAACAAAGGACTTGACACACAGTTCGCACTGGAACTGCTTTTGTGATTGATGCAGACTCTGATGCAATTTTAGACCATGCTTATAGATAAAAGTTTTTCCACACACCTAAAACAGAAATGTTTAAGGCAGCAAAACAAAAAAGATTTAATTCCTCATGACTGTGAAAAGATTAATTCCTCATGACTGTGAACACACTATTACTGTAAGTAGAAATGTTAGGTGAAGCCAACAACACCAAGGATTTTAGCTTGTTGAGCCCCTTTTTTATTCAGTACAACTGCCATCGTTCTGAAAGTGTGCACAACAGTAGGCAAAATCATTGTGCTATCCTTGTCAGCTTGGCAAAATGCCTACCTTAGAGAGCTCAATTGAGAGCACTTCTCATCTTCCAAAACATCACATAAAACAGTTCTTCTTACACTCTGGATGAAGACCTGCCTACACTTCAGTTTCCCCAACCCACGCGGGGCATCTCTTGTTGAGCACAAGGAATGCAGCAGTGTCAGTGGCTCTGAGGTATTACTCTCCTAGTTTATATTTATTTTCCATGGAACACACATTTTAAGTAGGGTTACACTGAAGAACACAGGTTCAACTAATACTAATTTACAACTAAATGTAAATAATGTTTACATTTATAAATAAGCAATTCTTAGAGCTTAACCTCAAAAATAAGAAAAGCTCAGTGACTGAGAATAAAAATAAAACAAACTGTCCATGGACTAATGATCAATACTAAATACTGATCAAAGGTTCTCTTATAACAAACTGTTTTCATACAGTAAGATGCTTTAAAAAGAGACCTGTCTGTGGCTGGGCAGTGGTGGTATGCACCTTTAATCCCAGTACTTGAGAGGCAGTGACAGGTGAATCTCTGAGTTTGAGGTCAGCCTGGTCTACAAGGTGAGTTCCAGGACAGCCAGGACTATACAGAAAAACCCTGTCTTGAAAACAAAAACAAAAACAAAATAAAAAGAGAGAAAGAGTTGTGGGCAGAGAGGTCATAGAGCTGAGGAGACCTACTGTCATGTCCTAGAATGATATTTCTAAGTATTCTAAATACTTATCCATATTTCTGTAGATAAGTAGAACTTCTTTTTGCATTAGATAGATGCTATTACAGAGATCCAAAATAGGTAGGTCAAAATAAAGAAAACAAATGACTGTGGGTTCCTAACCACAACTGAAAAGATCTCAGAAAAGGGGAGGGTTAGACTGTGAATACCAGAGAACCAGGATATCTGCTCTGAAACAGTGTCTTCTCCATCTATCAGGGAAGCTGCACCCATGGACTCTCAAGAATACGGTTGCCTGAACAATGCAATTACCTTCACAATGACAACACCAACTGACAAGCCAAAAAATAGACAGGAGAATTCCATATGGTCTCACCCCTAGATCAAGAGCTATGGGTGGTCAGTGGCTGCTCAGAGAGAGGGAGATTCAGACTCCTCTGGAAACAAGCAGCACATAAGATGCCCAATCCCAAGTGGCCAGGCCTAGACACATGTATGTACATATGGGCAAAGCTAAATTGACCCACAAGGGTGTATATACATGTGTACAGATACATAGGCTTACAAACAAAAACATATACACATAAAACAATAGTAATTTAAAAAGCACCATGGATGAGGGCATGCAACAGAGGAGTTGAAGACCTGAGCAGGAGGGGCAGAAGTGATGTAGATACAGCACTCATGTATGAAGTTCTAAAAATAACTTAACAACAATAAAACTGTATTGGTTTCACAATTGTTTGATAAATGAAACAGACTGCCATGCTTATATGTAAGGCTATTGGCATTACTCGAAACTCTTCCATGTTCTAAATAGCCCAAAGCTGGATATCACAGGATCCATTAACCAAGATTTGGCTTTTACTTACCCTTAATTCTCAGTAACAGCAAAGAGACAGCTTAGGAAAGTCTTTTTCTGAGCAGTATTTGCTTATGCCACACATTCTTTCTCACTACAGGTTATTTTTACTAAAGGCTAAGGGATGATGAACAGCTCTTCTCACCAACATTTTCAATTTACAGACACCAAAAATCTCAATTATAACTTCAGACAGCAAATTAAAGACTACAACAGGGAATCATACTTAATGTAGGCAACAAAACAGATGAATTTCCCTGACATTTTACAATTTTGAAGATGATTTCAGAGTATATATAAAACCCACCCCATCACTACAGTGGATTTCCAACCTTATGAAGTAATCAAATAAATAAGTCTTTACCTGGCACGCATGCGGCTTTACACCTGTATGCTTTAGCATATGTATGCGGAGAGAGTAATAATTTAGGTAATGTCCTTCCACATATAGAACATATAAATTCTCTTTTGGTTCTTCCTTTCTCAGATGATGCTCCTGATGCCTCATTAGATGTGGAATTGGATGAAGATGATGTGGGTGCATCTTTCCTTGTATGTCGTATAAGGTGTGCTCGTAATGAGGCACTATACTGAAACTGTTTCTTACATAACTAAAAAAGAGAAACAAAAGTTCTTCCTATATAAAACATTAAGTAAAACACATGCACATTTCAATTTTCCAATCTGGTTATAATTATAAAAATAAATAGTCAAATACATTGTTTAAAAGACAATATATGCTGGGCAGTGGTGGCGCACGCCTTTAATCCCAGCACTTGGGAGGCAGAGGCAGGCAGATTTCTGAGTTCAAGGCCAGCCTGGTCTACCGAGTGAGTTCCAGGACAGCCAGGGATACACAGAGAAACCCTGTCTCGAAAAACCAAAAAAAAAAAAAAAAAAAAAACCAACAACAACAACAAAAAACCCACCAATATATACGGAAACCACACACTTAACGTGCATACACAAAAGTCAGCCAAGGGTGTATGAAACACTGTCTCAAAACAATAAAAAAATTAAAAATAAAAACCAAAATGTCCTAGATACCAGATTATAAAGATAAAAAGCTTAAGACTCCAGAGAGAATTAAAACACAGCACAGAAATATGGTTTTTTTTTTTTTAAAGAGTGAAGTATTTAACAGGGGGTAATTAAGAGTAGGCTTGAGTTGGGACTTGAAGGAATAGTAGGGTCTGTATGTTACTTGGGATAGAGTGATTGCCTAATCTGTGTCAGACCCTGGCACAACCAACAAAAACCAAACCAAACCACTACAGCAAAACACACACAGAGCATTAGCAACATATCAATACCTAGAGATTGAGGTGGAAACGGAATAAGGACTATCGAGTAGGAAGGGTAAGACTGTGACAGTTGGGGCTGAGGACGACGACTCAGCAGTTAAGAGCACTGTGCGATCTTCCACAGGACCCGGGTATCATTCCCACACTCACATGGCAACTCGCCACTGTCAGTAACTCCAGCTTCATGAGTTCTTACACCATCACACAAATACATACGTAGGCAAAATGCCAATGCACATAAAATAAAAATAAATAATAACTTAAAGACTAAGGTTGCTTGTCATCCAATGTTCTGAGCAAAACCTCCTTTTTTCTTTTTTTGAGACAGGGTCGGGGTCGGTCGGTCGGTCTCTCTCGGTCTCTCTCTCTCTCTCTCTCTCTCTGTGTTTCTCTCTCTCTCTGTTTTTCTCTCTCTGTTTCTCTCTCTCTCTCTCAACTTGCCTCAAATTCACAGAAAGCTGTCTGCCTGTTTCCCGAGTGCTGGGATCTAAGGCAAGTAATAGCATGCCTAGCCAGGGCTTTACCTTAGATTTTGGCTTTGTTGTTAAGCATTTCCTTCTTTCTCCTGGCAGTAGGAATGTACATCTTTAATCCTAGCACCTGGGAGGCAGAGACAGCATGTCTGAGTTCTAAGCCAACCTGGTCTACAGAAAGGTTCTAGGACATCCAGAGCAACAGAGAAACCCTGTCTGGAAAAACAAAACAAAATGTATGCCTGCCTATCAGAAAAGGGCATCAGATCCTATTACAGATGGTTGTGAGCCACCATGTGGTTGCTGGGAATTGAACTCAGGACCTCTGGAAGAGCAGTCAGTCCTCTTAACTGCTGAGCCATCTCTCTAGCCCTTAAGAATTAATTAATTAATTAATTAATTTCCTTCCTTCCTTCCTTTCGTTCTATCCATGCTCTAGAAACATTACTTAAAAACTTACAAACAATCTAATCTTCTCATTTCTTTCATTCCTATTTTTTAATTTATTCCTTTGCTCTATTTCCTGGGACATTTATTTGATTGTATCCCTACTTTTCTGAGACACTTGTTACTATCTAGGTCTTCCATTTACAATGAGATCACATCATTCTAATCCACCATACGGTAAAGTCTTCAGGTTAAATCACTGTTTATTAGAGACCACACGTACTTAAAAGCTGTTGTTTCCTCAATGTGCATCTGTCCGCGGGTGTGCACCCGACACTGTCTTCATTACTCCTCCCTTTGCTGTGACAAAACACACGACAAAAATAACTCATGGGAGAAAGAGTGCTGAGCAGCAGCACGGATCCAAGCTCTCAGCTCCCTGACTACGGACCTCGTGTGACCACACACTTCCTTCAAGTTCTTGCTGCCCTGGACTTCCCTACTGTGACGGACTGCACTCTTCAACAGTGAGTCAGAATAACCCTCGTCCTTAAATCCTTTTTATTGGAGTATTTATCACAGCAAAAGAATCTAGAACATTAACCTACCGAGTACTTATCTCAGGACCCTCTTAAAATGACACAGTATTTGTATGCACCTACCCATCTACTCCCAAATCTCTAAATAACACACCTAGCACTGTGTAAATACTACATAATTAGTTGTTAAAACGCTGATACCAAGGAATAATAAAAGAACCTATACATATTCAGTACTGGAAAAAATTATAAATATTCTAAGAAAATTTTACATTTATGTGAAGAGTGTTTTGCCTGCATGCATGTATATACACCATGTGAATACCTGGTGCCTGCTGAAGTTAGAAAAGAGTCAGATCCCCTGGTACTGGGTTAGTTGGGGAAGTTACCTGGAGTAGGCCCTAGAGCCATCCCCAGCATCAATCGACACGAGGAGGAGACACAGTACTTTTCAATATCAATGCTAAGTACTGGCTAGCAATATCTTTAGGTCTTTTAGATTTCTCTCTCTGGAAGTTGTAAGCTACCACGTAGGTGATAGGAATAAAACCTAAGTCATCTCCAAGAGCAACAAGTGCTCTTCAGTGCTGAGCCACCTCTCTAGCCCCTGCAAATGTTTTTGACATGCACTGACTGGTTGAACCTATAGTTCATGGAATCTATCAATTTGGAAGGCAAGATTGAATTTGGTTTTATAGATGCAATCTCTTATCTCTTCCGTAAACCATATTTTGTGGCCCGTTTCTTTTTTGAGACAGGTTCTCATCTATATAGTCAAGGCTGTCCTTTAACTCAGTCTCCCTGCTTTAGCCTCCCATATGCTAAGCCCTTAGGAGTACACTGCCACTCCTTGCTTTTGAGTAATTTTTTTAAATTCTTCATAATTACTTTTTTCCCCCCTAGGAATCTTTTGTCCTAAGAGCTGTGATATTTTGTATTTCAGAGTAAAACATTTTAAATAATTAACTGGACAGAAAACAACAACAACAAAAAGAAACCCCTATAATTATGGTACAGTACACACCCAGTATATACAAGGCCCCAGAGCCATTCCCAGCACAATCAACATAAGAGGAGACATTGAAGTGACAGCAGTACTTTCCAATATCAACCCTAGGCACTAGATAACAATATCTTTAGGTCCTTTGTTACTGAACTTTGGATTTCTCTTTGTTTACAGAGAAAACATTTTAAGGTTAATGCTTTGAGTCCTAACATTGAGGAAACCTGAGTAAGAAAAGACCTAAAAAGGTTTCAATATTCAGTAAGTAAACTTTTCCTTTCATTATACACTGTCCTCCCCAGAGCAGTTGTGATACTTTTCACCTCAAGGGAAAAGAGATTCCTGGCCAAGGGGTGGCAATGTAACTGATCCTAGTCTCACAGTAATCAGTAGCATCGAGTCTTGAGACTTGTACAACTGGGGTTGGTTCTCAGCTTACTGGCTGTCTAGTCCAAATTTACTGAGTCCCTTTATACATCTACTGGCAGACAGAATTCAGTTGCCTAGGTCTCCTCTTCTGCTACTTTACATTTCTGTTTTGTTTTTACTTTTTAGATTCATTTTTATGTGCACTGAGTCTTTTGCCTGCATATTATGTATGTGCCTACAGATGGTTGTAAGCCACCATGAGGGTGCTAGGAACCAAAACTCCATTCTCTGCAAGAATAACAAATGTTCTTAATTGCTGAGCCATCTCTTTAGCCCCAAGTTTGTTTTTGTAAGAACAATCTTTTCACTGTCCTCTTTCTGAGGAAGCTCAGATGAAAAAAAAAAAAAAATTCAGGTGGGGCAAGTAAATAACACGAATCAGAATCTTTTAGCCATATAAGAGTGGTAGGCTGTGGTTGTGCATGCCTGTTATCCCAGCACTTGGAAGCCTGAATTAGGAGGATTACCTCAAGTCCAAGGATAGCCTGGGCTACACTGTAAGACTCCACCTTAAAAAAAGAAAACAGAAACAGAACAACAACAAACAACAAAAAGTAGTCAGAGTAACAGAGCAGTTGGTAAGATGGACTCCATGTATGATTGTAGGATCATTTCAGTTATCTTTTCAGGGTACTTACCGGACATTTGTAATCTCTAGCCCTTTCGTGTTTTCAATGTATGCATTATAAAGGCATATCGTCTTGGAAAAACCATTCCACATTCCCCACATTTATGAGCTGTTTCTTCGGTGCTCTCCTTAGCATCCCTTTTTGGTTGTTTCATCTTTTTCCCTCTTTGAACTAATTTCTGGGCCACCTAAACAGACAAAAAACACAATCTAAGAAAATATGTTTATTTTCTCTTTTTCTAGGTATGAACTTGCTATGTAGCCCAGGCTTGCCTGGTACTATGGAGCCTAGACTGGCCTCAAACTCAGAGCAATCCTCTTGCCTCACATGTATCACCATGTTCAGATTCAGTATCATTTTTAAAGTCACAGGCCATGATATGTATTTTTCTAATATAACACTTCAAGCAGTAAACTGCTTCCCTGCATATCTTACTCTCCCATGTAATTTTTATTATAGGCCTAAGTTTGTTACTAAAATAGAATGCTATCAGGGTTAAGCAACAAAAAACTAAACAACTTCATACCATACCTGTTGAACTGCTGATTTAGAGATGGCTTTCCGCTTCTGTAACTTTTTCTCCATGCCCTTGTGTAACCGGATGTACCCCCCTTCATTAACAGACCGCTGCCTAAGCCGGCTCCTATACGTGTCATCATCTGGGCCTGAGTCTGTCTTTTCTGTAGCTTCAGTTAGAGTTTCTTCATCTTTTACAGGTTGGTCAGGGCTCTGACTATGATCTGGAAAGTCTTTGGCACAGACGTCCTCAGGTGATGTATCATTTCCTATATCACTGTCCTCTTGGGAGGTGTTGATTACATTCTCTTTTGAGATTTTAGGATGAACATTAGCAACTATGCCATCTTCTCTGATGTCTGCAGACTGGAGCTCTGGTTGGTTGCTTTCTGTTGCTGAGCTTGCAGTTCCCACTTCAGGGTGGGGATCAGATATACATTCTACAGGGGACACACTAGCTTCAGCCTCTGGAGAAACCTGAGGTGCAGGCTGCTGTCCTGGCTCCCCATTCTGCTCTGTTTCTGGCAGTTCTCCATTTACCAGCAGTACGATTTCACAATGCCCAAGTTCACTTGACAAAGTTGTGGTTGTTTCATTCCTAGTGCCAGGTGGTGTGGTAGTTCCATTGTGTGCTGGTAAGTCCTGAGTAGATGCAACTGTCTGAACTTCACCTTTCTTATACACTGTAAGTTGCTTTTCTTCCATTAGTTTATGTACACTTTCACAAATTTCTAAAACTTCTGACATAAAAAGGTGGCGAGCTAAGACAGCTACATCAGCCATGCTACAAAAGTCAAAAACTTAGTACAGAAGTATAGGCAAATTCCAGCAAAGGAAGGAAGCTTGCTTTACAGAAACCTGTAAGAAATAAGAAAAGTCAAAGAGCAAAAAAGTCAGTCATCACAAAACTACTTTGTAAGAATAATATAGATTTGTGACAAGAAGAAAAAAATATAGTAAAAAAACCAATTATTACCATGTATTCTACAATTAGCTATCACTGGGTTTTCTCTCATTTCTAGTTGCTATTAAACAACCTTGACTAGCTCACAGCCATGAGCTGAGTCTCTAAACCACTAATAAAAAAGAAAATAATAAGACTTACTACCTCAAGAGTTGTTATAAGGCAGCCATTGTCAAGCTGTACTCCTTAGAACCCTGGGGTTCCTCAATTCCCTTAAAGAAAACAGTGGCTGGGAGAATTGAGGGTAGAAAGGGAAGGGGGTAGCAGAGTGGATTGACAGGGACCAAGCAACCTGTTCCTTCCCTTACCACGCCTCACTTATTATAGATAGCTGTATTTTCTAATGATAGTAGTCCATATAAAAATTTAATTGAACAAAGTTCGATTCTCTGGTCTACATGTACACTTTAAAAATAAAGATTTGGAGTGGACATGACTCATGGTGGTAAGGCGCTTGGTAACTTGAGGTCAGTTCCTAACTGCCCACAGAACTATGTCCACACTAAATAAATGTACCAAAAACATAAGCCAAGTGTAGTGTATCTCTGTAATCTTTTAGTGTTCAGAAGTTGGAGCAAGAAGGATCAGAAGTTCAAGAATATCTCTTGGGCTACCTAGTGTTCGAGGACAGACTGGGATACCTTATCTCAAAAAAGAACCACACACAAAAAAAGTATGATTTAAAGCCAGGGCTATAAGTATTTTCTGCAATGAATCAGGTGATAAATACTGCAGATTACAGTTAAAATGCAGATTAAATGGCTATTAATGCCAACTTTCATTACACAAATAGAAGCACAGACACTGGTTTATATTTTGCTTATCGTAGATTCAAGGAATAATTATTATATAATTATTTGTTAATACTATAAAGTATTGTTATTTTTGGTAACAGAGTAAGTTCTTGGTGCTTTACTTTCAGCAGTCATTTTTAATTCTCTCTATATAATATATACATATATATTTTTGCATATGTATATTCATACATATGCAAAAAACAAGCATCACACAGTGATAACTGTAATTCTACTTCTACAAACAGATGATTATGAAGTTGTGTAAGACTACAAGTGAAAGTCAGTGGTACAGCACACCTGCCAAGTCCTAGATTCAACACTCACTTTTCTTCTTCCCCTGTCCAAAAAACATTGCCTATTTTCCTGAAGTTTGCTTTTCATGAACTTTTTAGGTTAACAAAATGAATGAGGTCATATACATGTGTGCTTATACAGTCTTTCACTGTGCCCCTCACCCACTACACCCTTCTTCCCTCAGATGATTCTCTTCCTCGTCCTAAGTCTTCCTTGCATGTCATACGTATGCTACTGCCCTACTTCCATCTCCTTTATGATTCCGTCCTCTCCTCTCATGACCCCACCCCTTTCTAGTTTTATAGTCAGCAAGTATACACACTTTTAAATGTGATACATGAGAAAAAAGATGCACTATTTTTTTTTTATTTAAAGCAATAAACTGTTACAAATAAAACATTAGTGAAAGAATTCATCACTGAATATTCTAAGGTGAATCTCAGAAAAAAATAGACTTGTTTGAAATAAATGACACAAAATAGACAATGGCTAAACTCCTTAAGGGATAATTTGTCCTTAAAGGTGACAGAAAGGACAGGAAAGATAGTTCAGTGGTTAAGAACACTGTCTGCTCTTCCAGAGGTCCTGAGTTCAATTTCTGGCAATCACATGGTGGCTCACAACCATCTATAATAGGATCTGATGCCCTCTTCTGGTGTGTCTGAAGACAGCTACTGTGTACTTAAATAAATAAATAAATCTTAAAATTTTTTAAGTGACAGAAAAAAAACACTTTTTTTTTTTTTTTAAATTTTTGGATTTTGTTTTGAGAAAGGATCTCACTATATAAACTAGACTGGCCTCAAACTGGAAGATACACCTGCCTCCACCTCTTCAGTGCTAGGATTAAAGTCATGTGCCAACAAACCCAGTTCAAAGATAAAATCTTATATACAAATTTATATTTCATTAACAATGATTTCAAGTTCTATCCATTATCTTACAAAAGCACTGACGTTATTTTTCTCTGCAACTGCATTTCCACTCTGTGCATATACCACATATTTACTCATTGATCTTGATGGTCATCTAGTCTGGTTCAATTTCCTACCTATTACGAATAGTCAAGCAATAAACAGAGATATAAAAGTATCTAAAAGTTTATTTTTAGAGTTGTTTGTTTGTTTATATTATTTGTTTCTATGAGGCAGGATCCCTCTACATAACCTTGGTTGTCCTGGACCTGACTATATAGACCAGGCTGGCCTCCAATTGATAGAAGCCTGTCTGAATGCTGGAATTAATGGTACAGGCTACCTTGCCCAGCAAGTCCATATATATTTTTATAATGGCTACACAAGTATACTTCCCAAACTTTTTTTTGTTGTTTTTCAAGACAGGGTTTCTCTGTATAGCCCTGGCTGTCCTGGAACTCACTCTGTAGACCAGGCTGGCCTCGAACTCAGAAATTCACCTGCCTCTGCCTCTGCCTCCCAAGTGCTAGGATTAAAGGTGTGCGCCGCCACTGCCCGGCTACAAGTATACTTTCCAACTCCAGTAAATAACAGTTCTTTCCTCACATTCTCACCAGTATCTGTTGTCACTTATTTTCTTGATAATTGTTATTCGGACTTGAATGAAAAAGAATCTCAAAAAAAATTTTTGCAACTTTTAAAAAAATGTATAGGTGTTTTGCTTGAATGTAGGTCTGTGCATTACTTTCATGCCTGATGTCCTCAGACTATAAGAGGTGTCAGATCCCATGGAATGGGAGTTCCAGATGGTTGTGAGGTGCTGTGTGAGTGCCGAGAATTGAACCTGGGTTCCTAGAAGAGCTACTGAGACATCTTCCCAACCTCTCAAACCAACTTTAATTCGAACTCCTGAGGGGGTAAGGATATTGAACACTGGAGTGTTCAATATTTATTAGTGTAATATTTATTAGTCTTTGTATTTCTGCTTTTGAGAACTCTTCAGTGCATTTATCTATTTATTGGTCAAATGATTTGTGTATGTGTGTCTACGTGCATGCTTGATTTTTGTACTTCTTCGTATATCCTAGATGTTAATCTCAATGTGATATGAAGCTGTTAGACTCTTCCTTCCCATGATGTATGTTTTCTCTTCACTCTTGGTTTTTCCTTTGCTTTTCTGTTTCATGATATCTCATTTGCCAATCCTTAGTATCATTGCCTGTGCTACTAAATTTTAAAAAGTCTTTGCCTGTGCCAGTATCTTAAAGTGCTTTTCCCAGCAGTTCAAAGTTTCAGGTCTTATATTAAAAACTTTGATCCATTTTTAATTATTTTGGTGAGAGATATGGATCTAGTGAACAATATGAATCATCAACAAATCCATTTTGCCCAACACTGTTAAAAGTAACTGGTTTTCTTCAATGTATGTGTTTGTCAAAAGTAAAATTCTAAATATGTAGTGTAGTGGGTTGGCCTGATGCTGCTTGTATTCTAACAAAACAAGCACTGTCAAGACTTGGTTGTTCCAAAGAGTGTGCACATAGACCCACTTGAAGCTATGTGACCTTGTTACCAAGTTATTTCTGACTGCTGAATAAAGATGCTGATAACCAATAACAGGGCAGAAGAGACACAGGTAGGTAGGTTTTAGGGCTCTTGGGCCTGGAGGGTAGAAGGAGAACCTTCAGGGATGGGGGAGAAGGTGAATGGAGAAGCTGCCATGGATTAGGTGAGTCATGAGAGTGTGGCCCTGAGGGCTGGCCAACTGGAGTTAAAGGCAGCCCAGATGAAACACAGTAAGTAATAACTCAGGATTATTGATAGAAAAGTAGATTCTAACAGCACAGAAGGTAGTTATCTACCTAGTTCGTGTGCTGTTTAAGGCTTATTGTAAATAATAAAAGCTGTGTGTCTTTTATCCAGGAACTAAATGATCAAGATGGATAGAAACCCCAGACTGGGATTAAAAATTTCTACAATAATGTAGGTCTGTAATATAATCCCAGGGGCAGATATTATGATACCTCTAGCACTGTTCTTTCTGCTGAAGAACAATATAAACCCTATTTGTCTCCATTTAAGGATCCCATTTGTCTCTACTTTAAGGACCAGGCCTGATATCAAAAAAGGCCATAAGGCACCAGCTTCAGGAATAGACCATAAATCTGAAAAAACTAAGTTATAAGACAGACAACAGCTCTAGGAACAGACCATAAAATCCAGAGCGAGATCATAAAATCCTCTCCCAAAAAACACCTTGGGGATAACCACAAAAATGGGGAAATATCTCCGAATGGGCCACCTGTACTGGGCAACCCTATTTCATATGTGGTTAAACATTCATGACAGGAACACAGGCCACTGACCACCTGTGTCCCATCCCCAGCACTCACCAATGAAATTTTAGATTACCAATCCTTCTAGAGAGTTCCCTTGGCTCCCTATAAAAAGGCCTGTGTGCCTTTGTCTTAGGGTTGCCATTTCAAAGAATGGTTGACCCCCCGCATGCTGGTTGTTTCTGCAGAATAAATGCTCTTTATTTTTGCATATTATCTGAGTATGGGCTCTTCCTTCAGCGATTTTCAGACCGTTACAAGGATTGCTTTTGCTACTTGTAAGTGTTTTGGTTTCCATATAAATTTTAGGGTTCTTTTTTATCCTAGCTCTGTGAAGAATGTCATTGATTTTGACGGAGATTATGTTGCTTTTAGAAATATAACCATTTCTACAATATTCATCCTGCCAATCCCTTTGTATGGCAGTTCTTTCAATCTAGTGTCTTCTCAAGTTTCTTAAACAGTCATCCAGATTTTCTCATCCTCACACCCATACACCAAGTGTTTGCAGGCATACTGTCCACACTTTGTTCTTTTCATATAACATATTCTCCTAAATCAGAGATAAATTACCTTAAAGGAGATAAACTGTTAAACAGACTTAATAGAGATGAAGCCAATGTTTTTATTCAAAGTATATAAAATACATTAACAGAGGACACACAAGTTATTAAATCATATACTATTAATAACTGCATTTTGATCTACGTTCAAAGATCTAAAAGGGGAAACTGAGTTGCAAGGAAAATTTCCCATGGAAACAATAACATGGTTCCAAATGACCAAGTGTTTAAAATGAGTGTGTGTTCAAAGTATCATTTTTAAAAAAAGAAGTTAAATCATTCAGATTTCCATCTGTTAAGTTAGCGCTCGCGAGTGCGCTCCTCCCCCCACACCCCTACAAAACATCTTCATCAAAAACAAACAGAGCTATTAAGGCAAGGTAGCAGGCTGGAAGCAACTTCTATGTGACCCAGTAAGGAAAGGAATCAGAATAAAATAAAATAAAATAAAAAATATCCAAGTCCAAAGTGAGTGAGAAGTTCTAAATTCACAAAATAAGCAGAGCTTCAACCCTGCAGCTCCCTGCAGAGAGACACTTTCCAAAGTTAAGAGATGGGGAGCCCTGTTCTCAAGACAAATCAGTGGCAGTGTTTGTCAGTTTGAATAACTCGGAGGGCAGCAGTTGGGCACTACGATGACAGAGAGCCTATATTAAAACTGAGCTCCCATGCATACCTACAGACAAGAACAACTGCAATCTGACCAGATTCTACCAACTCTAATATCAATGTTCCTCAAAATGGTTTATAAAACAGAAAAGGAAGAATCACTGCACCAAGCTCATCCTATAAAGCCATCATTACCCTGGTACAAAACTGGATAAGCATGTGCAAACAAAACAAATAAATAAAGGAAACACAACTATAGACTAATTTTCCTGGTAAACACACAGACACATAGTGACACATACCTTTAATTCCAGCACTTGGAAGGCAGAGGCAAGTGAGTTCCAGGACAGCCAGAGCTACATTTTTTAAGAGACCCTGTTTCTAAAAAAAAAAGAAAAAAGAAAGGTTGGGGGGGGGGGGAGAGAGGAAAAGAAAAAAATCTGAACAATATTGTTGTAAACTGAACACATTAAGAGACCAAATGTAAAAAAAAAAAAAGTTATCTTTGACTACAGCACTCAGGAGGCAGAGGCAAGCAAATCTCTATGAATTTGTGTCTAGCCTATCTATACAGTGAGTTCCAGGATAGCCAGAATCACATTGTAAGACCCTGCTTTGCCCACAAAAGAAGACATTGATGCCTCATGAACCAATTGGTTTTGATTCCAGGGATTCAAGATTAATTCATCAAATGCAAACCAATAAAAGCACAATACAGCACACAGCTATAACTGAAACAACATGAGAGCAGGGCATGGTAGTCTGTGTCTTAAATCTAGCACTCAGGAAGCTATGGTTGCCATGTGAATCTCTGTGAATCAAGGTCAGAATGGTCCACGCAGCAAGCTTCAGACTAACTAGGGCATTACAGAGACCCTCTTGTCTAAAACAGGAAAGAAAGAAACCAACCACATAATAGTTTCAATTGATAGCAGAAAAGGACCTTTAACAAAGTTCAACATACTTTCATGATAAAAGTCCCAAATAAACTAGGAATAAAAGGGCACACTATCTATCTACAACAAACCTATAGCTAACATTGTACAAAAGCAGGACTATTTAGAATGAAACCAGAGATTGCTGTCCACTCTCCATTCTTTCTGAATATACTGCCTGAAGTCTTAGAACAATAAAACCAGAGAAAAAAGTACAAGTCATAAAGTAGGAAAATTATCCTTATTTTGCAAATGACATGATTCTATACTTAGACTCTTAAAAAAAAAAAAAAAAAAAAAAAAAAAAAAAACAGAAGATACTATTAACATTGAAAGGCTCTACCCTGCTCTTAATCTCTTGCTCTCTTGCCTCTAGCTTCTCTGTCCCCTCTCCCCTCTCCTTCCCCCCTCTCTCCACGTAGTCATGGACAGCCTCTACTTCTCTTCTTCATCTCTTCTACCACCTTCTTCTTCCACCTTTGCTTTATCTCCTGAATAAACTCCCACCCCCTTGGAAGAAAAAAAAAGGCTCTACCCTGTTCATAGGGCAGCAGAACTAATACTGTCTAAATGGCTCTGCTAACTGAAAGCAAACAGATTTTGACACAATCACATTCTTTATAGAACTAGAAAAACAATCATAAATTCATAAGAAACACACAACACCTGATAATAAGCAAAGTTATACCAAGCAGAAAGAACAATGCTGCAGTTTATTTTAAAACCTGCTCTGAGTTATATTATAGAGCCACACTAACAAAAACAACAACAACAAAAGCATGGTGCTGGCATAGAAACAGACTCCTGCAACCTCAATGGCCCAAAGATGAGCTTTGGGTTTGGGGTAACAGACAGAACTAACTGATCTCAGAAAATACAGGTAGAAAGAACTGGTAGAAGCAATAGAAAAAAAAGACATCTGATGGAGACTTCAATATACATGTATGTATACACTAACAAGTACATTCACTGAAAGATATAGAAAACTTATGAAAAGTATACAGTTTTTATGACTCCTAGACCTGAGGGGGAAAAAAAAAATGCAGGCCAGCTGGTTCACTAGTTCCACAAAGAAAGCAGAACTAAATGAGAGATTTTACTTCACTGCCCCAGGATATATTCTACCTTCCAGGGGGAGGACATTATTCCTGAGTCAGAGGACACTTGCTGGGTTAACATTCAGGAGAGGAAGGAGAGGCTGATTAACATTCCTCAGACCTCAGAGAAGAGAACCCCACCTGCGGGTGGGGAAGGCCCAAAGCAGGATGGTTGGGCAAGGTTACATTCTTGCGAAAGATGAGTGTACAAGATGTTTCCGCATGACCCTGACTGAATTATGGGTTATCAATTATGAATTTTGGGGATTTCCACTGTTTTTATGTTATGTTTCCTTAGTTACCCTTTTACCACCCCCACCCCCTGTTTATGGGTTCCCCTATATAAGACCTCCCCTAGCCAGGCTGCCTTGTTAATTCCTCTGCTCCTGCGTGAGTTGTGAATTATTGGGTGGCTGTGACATCCCGGGACTTGAGTAAGTGACTCCCCTCTCAGGGATCTTTCATCACCACACACACAAAATTACATATATGAGTACAATATATAAAATCCCTTGTTCCACAAAACAAGACATTAAATAGGTAGTTTCAAAGTGTATTTTCCCCTGACGTAACAATAACTGTACATTTTCTCCAGCTGTTTCATTTCAACTCCAGAATAATTCTGCTACAATTCCCTGACCTAAGAGGCAGTGGTAAGAAAGATGACCTGCCTGCCGGGTGTGGTTGCCCACCTTCAACCTCAGTGCTTTCGAGGAAAAGGCAGACAGATCTCTGAGTTCAGAGGCTAGGCTGGTTCTATAATGTGAGTTTGAGGACAAGGACAGCCAGAGCTACAAAAACAAACAAAACAAACAAAAAAATAAATGACAGCTTTTGCACAACACTATTAAAAGCCTTGCTTTAAAGGGCCCTTTCCCTCCATTTTGGCATCAATTTTGTTTGTTTGGAAGATACATATCTATTTATCTTTTAGAATATACTTATTAACAAACAGCAAAGGGTATTAGAAAAATCTTACCAGAAAGATCCACAACAGCCTCGTGACTAGAAACTGCTCCTTTCTCAATAAAAAGATCTCGAAAATATTCACTATTAGCTGACAGAACAGATTTATGAGCTTTGTACTCTTCCCCTTCAATTAACAATGTGACATCACAGAACTGGTTGGAAAGTCTCTGTTCATTCAGCTGTTTCAAAACTGCCTGGCAATGTTTTGGAGAAGACCGTTTTACCACTCCTTTGGTGTCAACCTGTCAAAATATGTTTGAGATAAGAGGTATATTATATATATCACCCACACATACCCATTACTTTTAGCAAGCAATTTGTTATTCTTTGTTATCTATATACATAAGATACATTACTATTTCCTGCCTTTTTAAAAGACAGGGTTTCTCTATGTAGCTTTGACTAAGCCTGAACTCATTATGCAGACCAAGTTGGCCTAGAACTCCTCCTGCCTCTGCTTCCAAGTGCTAGGACTAAAGACATGAGCCCTAGTACCCAGCCACAATGTTTTACTTGATCCTACCAAAAAAAAAAAAAAAAAAAAAAAAATCCTATCCTTTTTGTTGCCTTGTTTTACTGATCAAAAATGTGATGATGTATGACACTAATATAGCCCAAAACAAAGCAAATGAGTAAGGAAACAAACACAACCAAAAACCATGGTTACACATGCCTTTAATTCCAACATTTGGGAAGTAGAGGCAGGTGGGATCTGAGTTCTAGGCTATCCTGGTTTAGACTTAGTTCAAGGACAGTCGGTGATACATAAAGGGATTCTGTCTCAGAAAGAACAATAATAAAAACCTAGAAAGGAAGATAGGGCTGTGGCTCAGTTGGTTGTGTTTACTTAACATGTATGAAGGCCTAGGCTCGATCTCAGCACCTCATAAACCACAATCTGTGGAACATGTCTGCAATCCAGCACTAAGAGGCAGGAGTATCAGAACTTCAAGGTCTTCCTCACCTATGTAACTTGTTCAAGGCTAGCGTTGGCTACATGAGACCCTGTCTCAAAAACACCCACCAAGCAAAAGTCTCAGTTTAAGCAATTTTAACTTGTTATGTGACCCACAGTATAATTTGGAAAAATATTCTGTATGCCTGTAGCAATGTATCATTACAAAAGGGAGGAGTTAAAATTCATATACTAATAACAAACACATAGGATACTACATTAATTGTGAAGCATTATGTTCAATGAATAACAACTGGTTTACATTTAGCTCATTTAGGTTACAACATAGTAAACAATTAACATGTCTTAAACAGTAAGCTTTACTTTAAACCAGCGGTTCTCAACCTGTGGATACTGGCCTCTTTCACAGGGGTCCAATATCAGTTATCCTACATAGTAGATATTCACATTATAATTCATAACAATAACAAAATTATAGTTATGAAGTAGCAACAAAAATAACTCTATGGTCGAGGGTCACCACAACACAAGGAAATACATTAAAGGGTCACAGCATTAGGAAGGTTGAGAATCGCTGTTTTAAACAAACACATCCCCTTCAGCTTCAGTTCCCACAGTCAACAGTGTTGATGTCTTAGATAAACAAAAAAATAACAATTAAAAACCTGAAGACTGAAAGGTGGATATAAAGTACCACTTACAAACACAAGTTCGTGTTTAGATACTGGCTTCTTTTTTGAGGACTTGGAGGCTGTGGTTGGAGGTGAAGTAAAGTTGCTCAGATCATCCTCTGACTCATTACTTTCTTCTCCAGATTCAAGGTCCAATCCCAATTCTTCCAACATTTCTGAAGCATCTGATATTGGACGGGATCGATCAAGTTTCTCCTGACATTTGCTACATTGTTTTATGTAATCTTTAACTTGCTTTAATATACCTTCAGTCAAGAAAAAAAACAAAAACAAATAACAAAAACAAAATTAACATCAAATTTAAGTGTTCCTACTTGAAAATGTATCTTTTTAAAAAAGATTATTCATTTTATGTATATAAGTATACTGTCACTGTCTTCAGACACACCAGAAGAGGACTTTGGATCCCATGGTTGTGAGCCACCATATGGTTGCTGGGAGTTGAACTCAGGACCTCTGGAAGATCAGTCAGTGCTCTTAACCTCTGAGCCATCTCTCCAGCCCCTGAATGTATCATTTAATGTACATACTAATTTATGTTCAAATGTTTGCTCACACCCATTAAAAAATGTAGAGTGAATTCTTCAGAATGTGAGATAATAATCAAAATTATCTCAAAATATAAGTATATAAATGTTGGTTTGTTTCCACATTGAGATAGACTTTTTCTTGTTTATTACCAAGTATTCAATTTACTCTGGCATGAGATGATTATATATCCCTGTCCTTTTCTGTGTGCATTACAAGGTATCCATGAAATAAAATAGTTACATACTACATAATTATGTTTCTGTTAGCTATGAATCAAATATATGACAATGCTATTGTATATAGCCTATACCCCCTAGATTCTTATAAGTGCATTATGTTCATAAAACTCTAAAATAACCTAATACATTCCTCAGTACCTATAACATATTCTTGTTGTTAAATATACGTGAAACAAATACTCAACTATCTTGACTTATATAGAGTTAATATGGCTCAAGCTATAATGAGAAGTAATTTTTCCAAATTATTTTTAAAAACTGCCACTATACTTCATGCAGAAGTAAGTCTATTGGGCTGGAGAGGTAGCTCAGAAGTTAAGAGTGCTTGTTGCTTTTCCTGAGCACCTGAATTCATTTCCCAGCCCATCAAGAAGCAGCTCACAACTGCCTGTAACATCAACTCAAGTAGTGGATCCCTCCTCTGGCTTCTGTGGGAGTGCATACCCACATGGCACATATGCACGTAAATACACAAAAATAGGGTTGTTTGTTTGCTTGTTTTGAGATAGGGTTTCTCTGTGTAGTCCTGCCTGTCCTAGAACTCACTCTGCAGACCAGGCTGGTCTCAAACTCCACCTCCAGCACCCACCCAGCAAATTTGTTTTTTTGTTTTTTTTTGTTTTTTTGTTTTTTTTTTTTTGTTTTTGTTTTTAAGAAATAAATTTGTTATTGACTTTAAGCCTTTCGGATACTATCATATCACTCTGTTGGTCTCTAAGTCTATGCTTCCTGGATAAACTTATAAACTAAGCCTTAAGCCATGTGTGTGTGTATGTGTGTGTACACATGCACTAATTTGGTACTGCTTTATAATAGAGCATCAAAGATTGAATGATTTGTAATAAGTTTATTTGATCAGTTCCTGAGGTCGGGAAGTTAAAGACTCAAGGCCAACATTTGCTGAAGGCATATCTGCATTTCATAACAGAAAAAATATGGCCACCAACAGCTAGAGGCTGACCCCTTCATCATTCCAAACCTATTCTCCATAACGAACCCCACTCTTGTTATAGTGACATGTCTTACTTAAAGGTATCATTGTTAACAATGCATTGAATTTCTAATATATGAATTTTGGGTTAATACATTCAAACCACAGGAAGTAAATCTACTGTGAGCCAACAGATTTGTCAAAGTCCTAGGTTCAACAGATCACTGTAGAAGTGACTTATTGTTTTTCAAGACAGGGATTCTCTGTGTAGCTCTGTCTGTCTTGAAACTTGCTCTGTAAACCAGGCTGGTCTCAAACTTAAAGGTATATACCACCATCTATAAAATAAAACCTATTTCTGAATTTATTAGTGCACTGAATAGATTTTTTTTCGTATAAAATGTACTTACTTTACTATGTGTGAAAGTCAGAGGACAATGTTCAGAAGTTAGTCCTCTTAGTGAGGGCTCCAGGGACCACACTCAAGCTTTCAGGCTTTGCAGCCAGTATCTTTCTTTATCTGATGAGTGATCTGGCCAGCCTTAGTGCATCGACTTTAAAACCTGATTTTCTTAAAGGTCACTCCTTTTTAAAAAAAAAGATGTACTTGTATTTTATGTGTATGAGTAGTTGGTTTCATGTATGTATGTGTATCACATGTGTGCCTGGTGTGCACAGAGACCATGACAGAATGTTGGCTCTCATGGAACTGCAGTTACAGATGAGCATAAGCCGCCATGTCAGTGCTCGGAACTGAACCCAGGTTGTCTGCAAGACCAGCACGTGCTTACAACTGCTGTTACCATCCTTCCCTCCCCTCAGTAGACTCCTCTGTATGGATGTTTTATGGTTTGTGAAGGTTGAAAATGAGTGCTCTGGGGCTGGAGAGATGCCCGGGTGTTAGGCGCGCCCACTGCTCTTGTAGTCAATGTGGAGATGCATAATTAGGGTGCTGGGAGAGACTGGAAAAGATAGGCAGGGTGTGGAAAGACCATCGTATCTACTGTATACATATATACAAAATCCTTCAAAAAATTAAAATAAGGACAGTTGGAGGGATGGCTCAGTGGTTTAAAGCACTTCATTGCTCTTACAGGGGACTCACATTTGTTTCCCAGCACAAACATGATAGATTACAACCATCTGTAACAGGATCCAATGCCCTCTTCGGAACTCTGTGAACATCAGGCGCATACATACTTAAATACAGACAAAACACATAAATCTTTTTTTTGTTTTTTTTTGTTGTTGTTGTTTTTTTTTTTTTTGAGACAGGGTTTCTCTGTGTAGCCCTGGCTGTCCTGGAACTCACTCTGTAGACAAGGCTGGCCTCCAACCCAGAAATCCGCCTGCCTCTGCCTCCCAAGTGCTGGGATTAAAGGCGTGTGCCACCACCGCCCGGCCACATAAATCTTAAACTTTAAAAAAAGATAATAGCCGACTGTGTTCAAGGAGCTCTAGAGAAACTTCATCAAAAGTATCTGAACAAGGACGGAAATGGCAAGAAAACCCATGTCCCTACCCCTGTCTACTACAAGAATGTCTGGGAACCATTTTATGACTTTACTCTTAGGCTCAACTCCTAAGAAAATGACAAGATGAAAGTTAGGAGTAGCTCTGCCAATGGGAAATGAAAAAACCAGATTTTTAAAAATCAGATAAAATCTACTTAAATTTGTCTACCTAGTGTTTTCTAATGTTAATTCACCATATGACTTCTCTAAAACTGCCTTTTAAACCAGACGGTGGTGGCACACGCCTTTAATCTAGCACTCAGGAGGCAAAGGCAGGGGATCTCTGAGTCTGAGGCCAGCCTGATCTACAGAGTGAATTCTAGGATAGCCAGGACAACAAAGAGAAACCCTGCCTCAAAACAAACTAACAAACAAAATAATAATAACAATTTCTTTTATGAATTACCATTAATCAATTTAAGTGTTTTGCCCATTCATACATATGTGCACTGCGTTTGCCTGGTACCCACACAAGTCAGGAAAAACTCCAATCTCTTAGAACTGGAGGCACAGATGGGTGTGAAGCACTGGGCAGTGCAGGGAACTGAACCTCAGTTCTCTAAAAGAGCAACAAATGCTCTTAATCACTGGGCTAGCTCTCCAGCCCTAAGATCTCTTTTATAAACCCTCAAATATGGCAGAATTTTTACTCTATTATGCACTCAATATTCTTGCAATTACTGTTTTTATGCAATTTACTGATTTTATGTGATGAGCCAAAATACCTCAAAAATAGTGTTTCAATCCAACGTGTGTAAGTTCCTATGTGTAAGAGCAATTTTTACCCCTCTGAATTAGACACAATGTCAATCAGTTGTCAGAGACTTCAACAAGAATTATTCCTCCTGTTTTCCTCTAGAATGTTGATAAACTTACTGCTCATCAAAAACAAAATAAAAAGACTCCCCCCACTCAAAAAAAGCCAAAAGCAAACAAACAGCACTAAGCTTAGTACGGTGGGGCATGCCTTTAATCCCACTCGGGCAGAGGTAAGAAGATCTTTGTAAGTTTGAAGCCATCATGTTCTTCACAGAAAGTTCCAGGATAACCAGATCTATAGAGACCCTGTCGCAAACTAAAATAAAAGAAGATAAAATAACAGCACAGAAAAATTAACAGCATATTTTATGAGGGCATCTTGTAATCACTACTAACAGCATGTCTTGAGGTTAAGACAGTTACAATATGACGGCTAGATGCCCTTCTGATGTTTCTCATAAAATAACTATTAACCAATGAGAAACATTTAAACTACATATCATAAAAATGAGGCTGAGGTATTTATATCTACATTGTGCTTAGTTTTTCTGTCTCTTTATGTTGATGCTCCAAGCATTTACCAAGCTCCACCTCCCAGGAAATCTCCTTTTACATTTAGGGAAACAAACGGTTTTTATGCTCTTCAGAGCAAGTTTCTATATTTTCCCAACAAGGTCCCCTGAGATAGTACTTTGGATATCAAGTTATTAAAGACTCTTCATAGAGTATAGAGTCAGAGAGAAAAATTATACACTGAGCACCCTTTGTAGCCTAAAATTTTAAAAACAAAACAAAACAAACAAAAACCTGGCTCTGAAGAGATGGTTCAATAGTCATCTGAAGATGGAGTCATCTGAAAAGCACTGGCTGCTCTTCTAGAGGACCAGTGTTCAAATCCCAGCACCCACATGGTGGTTCACAACTCCCTGTAATTCCAGTTCCGAGGGATCCAATGTTCTCTTCTGGCCCTCATAAGTACCAAGCACACAAGCAATACACAGATATACATGCTACCAAAACACCCATGCCTGAAATAAATATTTTCATATTTTTTTAAAGTCTAAATTTTTTTAAGTATCAACATGTCACAAAATCCCACACCTGACTTTTGTGATAGGATAGTCATATGCAGGCACACTAAAATTACTGTTTAAAACTACCTCAAGGTAAGTGTATAAATATAATATACATTATAAACATTTATGATCCTTTGTTTTAGAATAGGGCTGTTTTCTCAAGACTGCTCATTATACGTATACATAATATGTCCTAACTTAAAAACAATTAGAAAACTTCTAGTCTAGCCTGGCATAGAAAGACCATTGTCTCAAATAAAAACAAACAAAAACATGCTCCTAAACACTTCTGTCGAACATTCTTAGTGATACTCACTTGACAAAAACAGCCTGTGAAATTTCTTGCTCTAGAACAGGGTTTTGTTTGTTTTTAAGACAGGGTCTCATTGTGTAGCTCTGGCTGTCCTGGAACTCACAGAGATCAGCCTGCCTGTGCCTCCCAAGTGCTGGATTAAAGGCACAAGCCACTATACATGGTCAGGGCTTTTACTTTTGAACCTTAATAATATAAATGCTTCAATTTATGATGGGATTATAATCCCTATTATCTCATCATGAATTGAAAATACCCTTAAGTGTAATACATATATAATTCACCCAATCTATCAAACATCACAGCTGTGTAGTGCACTGTAGAGTACTGGACATTTACCAATTAGCACCTGCTGACTGTGAATTTTGATTATGCTGCATGCATAGAAAGGTTATATTAACATATCCCTTAAAAAAAAAACATATTCCTACCCTAGGAGGGGAATAAAAAAATCATACAGCAGAGGCAAATAGTACATGAAATTAGTAAAGTGAGATACTGATACTCTTATTTTAAAAATTTAGACAAGGTCTCACTGGGTAGACCAGGCTGCCTCTACTTCTCAATATAAACATCATGTAGCCATGATTCTAGTTTTACTCCTCACAGTTACATCTCCTTGGAAATTTAATTCAGATTTCTTGGGGTAGGGGGTGAGAGTTGAGGTAGACCAGGCTGGTCTCAACTTTGCAGTGATCCTCTGGCCTCTGCCTCTGGAATAATGGAAGCACTGATATCATAGGCCTAGCTTAAATCAGTTTTGTTTGTTTCATTTATTTGTTTTGTTGGGTTTTTTGTTTGTTTGTTTGAGACGTGGTTAGCCTTGGCTATACTGGAAATGTTTTGTGGACCAGGCTGATCTTGAACTCAGAGGTCTACCCACCTCTGTCTCCTAAGCACTTGGATTTAAAGCATTCACTACCACACCCAGCTTATTTCAGGTATTCTTTAAAAATACAACTAGGGCTAGCGGGTCATATGAACTGCTATGGAAGATGGCTAGCAGTTTAGAGCACTTGTTACTCTTTCAGAGGACCAAGGTTTGATTCCAAGCACCAGCATGGCATCCACAACCATCTGTAACTCTAGCTTCAGGAATTCCATTTGACCTTTGTGGGTTCCAGGCACACATTCACATTCAAGCAAAACACCCATACACACAAAATAAATAATCTGAAAAAAATTTTAAATATAAAGAAAAACTGTATGAGAATAAGATAAACCTGGACTGTTATCCACAAAGGAATTCTCTAAGGAACAAAGGGACTACCCAAGAGTTCCTAAAATAGGCTCGATGACAAAGTTAATAAACCTAAGAAAAATTAGAATCTAGAGCAAATGAGACAGCTCAAGAAATAAAGGCCCTTGCTGCCAGCCCTAGTCTGCATGTACATACATAACACACAGCACATAAAATAGAATTACAAAAACTTACTAGAAAGATTGGGGGGCTGGAGACATGGCTCAGTGGTTAAGAGCACTGGCTGCTCTTCCAGAGGTCCTGAGTTCAATTCCCAGCAACCACATAGTGGCTTACAACCATCTGTAATGGGATCCAATGCCCCCTTCTGGTGTGTCTGAAGACAGCTACAGTGTACTCATATACATAAATAAATCAATCTTTAAAAAAAAAAAAAAAAAGAAAGCCGGGCAGTGGTGGCGCACGCTTTTAATCCTAGCACTTGGGAGGCAGAGGCAGGTGGATTTCTGAGTTCGAGGCCAGCCTGGTCTACAGAGTGAGTTCTAGGACAGCTAGGGCTATACAGAGAAACCCTGTCTCAAAAAAACAAAAACAAAAAACAAAAAACAAAAAACAAAAAAAAAAAAAAAAAAAAGAAAGAAAGAAAGAAAGAGAGACCGATTAGAGGGACTGGTGAGACAGCTCAGTAGTAAAGAGTACTTTCGATCTTTCAAATGAGCAGGGTTCAGTTCTCAGCACTTACATGGTGTCTCAGAAACATGTGTAATGTAACTCCAGTTCTGAATCCAATGCCCTTCCCTGACCTTCGTGGACAGCTGACACACACACACATTCAGGAAAAACATTCACATACATATAATTTTTTTAAAAATTAAAAAGAGAAAGGTCAAACTTTTCTGCTCTCATCTGCTTTCCAAGGGATCAAGTGTTAGGGTCATTATATTCTGACTCCCAAATAATCAATTAAGTCAGGTTTGGTGGTACAGGTCTGTAATCCCAGCTAGTGAGGCATTCAGATCCTTAACTCAAGGCTAGTCTGAGTAATTTAGTGAGGTCCTGCCTCAGATAGAGAAATAATCAGTCAATAAATCTTATCTTTTCCCAACATACACAGCGTTACGCAGTTCCTGGGGCCATTTTCACAAAGTAAAAAGAACAGTACAGCATTAGGAAACAGGATCCCATATCATCACCGTGATTGGTGCGTCAGGGCTGTAATCTCAACACGTGAGAGGCTGAGGTGGGAGGATTGCCACACTCAAAACAAGAAAAAATACGACAAAATTTCCTAATAAAACCCCTTATGGTATTTCGGTCTTGTCCCATCTCCCCCCAAAAAAGAAAGATCCGACTGTCTCTGAAAGGCTGCCTAATGCTCTAAAACCGACGACTGCGCACCATTAATCACACTACTCCTTTTTTCTACGTCGCAGTTGCAGAATCAGAGAGATTTGGACCAAGCCCAGTGGCCTAATCCGAGCGGCACTCCCTGGAGACCGTAGCCAGGGTTTGGGCCAGCCTTCTAAGGCAGAAGGGATGCAGAGAGAGGGGTAGGTAGGTCTGCCTCTGCCTCTCAGCCTCCTACCATGCTCCAGGGGCCCGAGGGGGCGGGCCCAGATAGGCCGCGCCACGCCCTCCGGCCGCTGGCCCGGCCCCGAGGGAAGCCCCCGAAGCCCCACCCAGGGCGAGGGTCCGCCCCCAGCCTCCCGGGCCTCCTTCCTGTAGGGAAGTGCGGCTGCTTTCGCGTCCCCCACCCGCTCGGCTCGGTCCCGCGGCTGCCGCGCAGCCGAACGCCACCTGGCTAGGGCACAGCGGTCCCAGACATCAGGCTCGCGGGTGCGCACGCAGGCCTCGCCTCCGGCCATGCCCCCGCAAGCCTGCGGCCGAACCTCCCCCTCGGCCCGGGCCAGCGCTCACCTCGCCACCAGTACGTCTTGGACAAGTCATGCCAGGTCTGATGCCGGGTATGGTGAGTGCCTCCAGGGCCCAGGTGTGCCGCCTCTATGAGGCCCTGGCGCCGCTCCGGCTGCAGCACGACTTCCAACTCCGCAAACGTCTTGCGGTGCCGCTGCCGCCGCTGGTAGTAGAGAGTCCCGCCGCGCACTACGTAGCAGGCGGCAGCCTTGCGGATTTTACGCTTGACATTGCCCTCAGTGCCCGGTGCATAAGGCTCACGTTCGTTCGTCAAATAGCGCAGGATGGCCCGATAGCTTTCCTCGCTTGACATCGCTGCTGGCAGCGCCCTTAGGGCGCCTGTCAGTGGTAGGGAAAGGCAGACAGCGCTCTGGCTCAGTAGAGGTGCAACAGCAGCGGCAACACTGTAAAGAGAAAAGGTTACGCCTTTGGTGGGCGCTCTTCGAGGGCGCCCGCAGCGCGAAGGAAGAACCGACGACCTGGTAACCAGGGGGAACTGCACTTCTGCAGCGCGCGGGATCCGCTGGCGACTGACAAAATGGCTGCTGCACCACCGGAAGTGACGCGCGTGCAAAGGCGGGGCCAGTGGCCTGATTGGAGCACTCTCAGTTTCTGCCTCTGAAGGAGCCGGCGGTGTGACGTCAATACTGCAGGAGGACATTTTGGAAGAGGGTACGCTCTCGCTGGCGGGTACAAGGGTCTTCAGCAGACATCTTAAGTCCTGGCAGTTTCCTTCCCCACCCCCTCCCTTTCCTTTCCCACGCTCTCTGAAAAGCCACGTGTTTGAGCTGTTCGGTGTTTGCTTCCCTGAGACCCTCCCTGTAAACGGTAATTGAGTCGGTTTTTGTGTATACTTTGAGACTAGATATACTAGATACCACCGATTTTAAACTGTAGCAACTGTTTGCCACCGTCTGAGCTTCTGGGCTAAAAACTGTCGCAGTATTATCAAGCATTAAGTGCTTCAGTGGTATGAACTATCCTCTTAAGAATTATCTCCAAACTACCTAAGTAATTTTCTAGAATCATCACCATGGTGACTATGTAGGTCCAGATTATTTTTAGATGATTAAATTACAAGAAGAGGTAACCCAGATTTACCCTTCCTGGTCTCAATCAGCTGCTTCCTTGTTAATGCCCGCGCACTTGGCCCTCATTTGTTGAAGCTAGATTCCAGGCTTCTCAATCCATTGACTTTGGCTGAAGCTATTTTGCTATTCTTCCTGCCTGGAGGATACATTACATGTCTATGAGGCTTTTAAACGTTTTTTGTTTGTTTGTTTGTTTTTGGAGACAGGGTTTCTCTGTGTAGCCCTGGCTGTCCTGGAACTCACTCTGTAGACCAGGCTGGCCTCGAACTCAGAAATCCGCCTGCCTCTGCCTCCCAAGTGCTGGGATTAAAGGCATGTGCCACCACTGCCCGGCCGCTTTTAAACGTTAAACGTTTTTGGGACCACAAGTGAGGAGCAAGCAGGTGGCAGTTGGCTCAGAAACCGGTGATTAGTGTTTCCATCATATATAATGGGAATGAAGAGTGAAAAAGGAGAGCATCCTTCTCCCAAAAAGTTCAGATACAGGTTTGCACAGGGTGTGGATTCATGACCTTTCTACTACTTTAAAAAAACGCTAACGAGATTTTAAAATAAAATCTTGAGAATGCATGTAAAAGGATGTGGCAAATACAACTAAGATCCACCTGCTGAGCATTTGCAAGTAACAGGAACTGACTAGTCTTGTTTTCTTTTTTTTTTTTTTTTTTTTTTTTTTGGTTTGTTTAATCAAACTTTCCTAAGAAAAACCAAACTTTAAACTTGTGTTTATTTCTAGTCCTTTGTGGGCTACATGGGCCATGCCAACTCTTCTTCAAAAAGACTGTGTCCTGTTTGTCTCCTTGCAAAGGTCTACATTCCACGTACTAGACTATTTACACAAACTGATGGTTGTTTGTGGAAAAGATCTTGCTACTAGACTGGTCTCAAACCCTTAACAACCCTCATACCTCAGATTTTTTAAAAAAGATTTATATGTGAGTGCATGGTCTCTTATCTTCAGACACACCAGAAGAGGGCATTGGATCCTATCACAGATGGTTGTGAGCCACCATGTGGTCACTGGAATTGAACTCAGGACCTCTGGCAGAGCAAACAGTACTCATAGCCACTGAGCCATCTCTCTCTAGCCCATACTAAGATAATTTTTAAAAAATCATACTTCAGATTCTTGAATGCTGAAATTAGTTTCACCTGGTTCGGCCTTTGCACATTAGCAGGCTGACAAACTGGGGGATGAAAGCTGGGTAATTTGGGAGGTGGTCAGCTGAGAGTATCTCATGTACTCTAAGGTCGACTGAATTTCATCATACACCCAAGATGACCTTGAACTGAGGCTCCCAGCTTACATGCAGACCCTATATTCAATTCCACTAGAAAGAAAACTCAAAATGTAACATGGCTTTGTAACACAACCCAGGAAACAAGTACAATATACCATTATTTAAGCAATATTGAAAGCTAAACATGGTAGCATACAACTATAATCACAGCACTCAAGTAGGAAGATTACCGAGTTTAGGTGCAGAATAGGCAACATCCCTTTCACAAAAAAAAAAAAAAAGGAGGGGGGTGGTAGTGGCACCATACTTTTAGTCTCAGTACCCAGGATGTAGAATTCCAGGCCACAGTGACAGTGAAAGTGTCTCAACAGAAAAAGTCCAGCTGGATGTGTAGGTACACCCCTATATATGATGCTGACAGGTGGCAAGACAGACGAGGCTCCAGAGGTCTTGAATCTTAAAACATGAGGCTGCAGTGGTCTTCACTGAAGCTCTTGGAGAAACACAGACTGAATAATTCTAAACTGCTAATGGTGAGGTACTAATCGTAGAAGGCAAAACAAAAATAGCTTTGCAATGGAAAAGTAGTCTTTAATGCTTGCCATCTGCATGTGATTGATCCCCAGCACTGAAAACCTAAGTTTTTAGGAGTGATGAGTTAAGTGGTTACATTGAACCAAGGCTGGCCTTGAACTCTTTTCATGCCTCCCAAGTGTTGGGATCATAGCCATACTCCAGACACAGCTCACAACCATATCATTGTTTCCCATCTCTTCAAGTAAGGTTGTATTAGGAGGCACTGTAGCTGAGATGTCCTGGAACCAAGAGATCTACTTGCTCTGCCTCCTGAGTGCTAGAATTAAGTGTGTGTCACCATACAAGTGAGAAATTAAACATTTTTAGATGGAGACCTAGGAACTCAGTCAAGCATACAGTCTGTAGCTAAAATACCCTGCCCCAAGTAAGAATACATGTTTTTGTTGAGAGGAAAAAAAAAATCTGCATCAACTAGAGTTAAAGACAGATCTTTATTTCAAACTCTGATCTACCAAATTAGCGTTTCCCACCAACTCTGGGAGCAGAGACCTTCACAGGCTTCACTATTTTTTGTTTAGGTGCTGCCTTTGTGGGGGCCTGTAAAAAAAAATAACATCACATTATTCAATAAAATTGTTACCTTGCCCTTACTATTCAGATTCTTTAGATACCTTTCACTGTCTTAATTTAACTACATTATCAATTTCAAAGTAACTAGCTTTAAAGTTCACTTCCACCATAGAATAGATACTGTTAGATTGACAGTAAGATACACTGAAGGATATCCAGGCTAGCTTTGATCCTGTCTCCATTCTTCAAGTGATTGGAGGCTCACACTACTTGCACAGCCATTTAAGAATGATGTATTTTTATTTTGGACAAGGCACACCACAGCACACTTGAAGACGTCATAGACAATTTGTAGGAATCAGCTCTCCTACTACCATGTGGTTCTCAAAGGTCAAACTCAGGATACCAAGCTTTGTAACAGGTCTTTACCTCATGAGCCAACTTGTTAGCCCAGAATCTTATTTTTTTAATTTCTATTACACTTGCAGGAGTAGAGTGCTACAGGTGTTCTTTCCTTTCACCTTATAGGCCTCCAAGACCAAATTAGGGCTGGTATAGCCTGCCTTTACTAGCAGTCATCTTGCCCACCAAGAATGAAAAACTGACATTAATTCTCTGGCTTTAAATAGCTGTGTTTTGAGACCAGGTCTCTGTGTAGCTCTGACTGGCTTCACTGAGATCTGCCTTCCTCTGCCTCCCAAGTGCTTGTATTAAAGGTGTGAGTCACCACCTTTAAAGCTTTATCTTTAAATTCTTAACCAGTAGAAAAAGCTGGGTAAACTCATACTGTTGTACCATTACTCAGAATATAAAATAACTTCAAAACAATGTCTAAAAACACAACAGCCAAGCTGAGCACACATGGATACACACTCATAATCCTAGCTAGGCAGCAGGATTGTTCTTAAGACAAGTCTAGTTGATAGTTCTAAGTCAGCCTGAGTTATAGTAACATCTCATATCAGAAAAGGAACCCTACTTACCAAGAAAAAAAAGAAGCAAAGCTAGCTTTAATTCTTCTTTTCTATCACATCTAAAATTTAAAACTCACTAGGAACCAGAGACACAACATTCTATCTAGAAATTACCTACAACCATTTCCAATAGAAACTTGAACCTGCACTTTGCTAACCTTTGCCTTAAGGATGAAATTTCCTATTTTAAGAAACCCAAAAAGATTCCCCATAGTTACCTTGGCAGCAGCCATTGCTGTCTTCTTTGATGCCTGCTTAGCCTTTTTTGCTTCCTTGGCAGCCCTGTAGTGTCATACAAGTAACATTAAGCAAGACACTTTACTCTTCAAGAACACAACTTATTGGTATGAAGCTAGAGTTCGAGTTTTATGATGGGATCACCATCATAAATCGTATAAATAAAATCAAAAATCCAGAGACAGGAACATGCCTACATTATATAAATGGTGGGGCTGTGGCAGTTAGATCATAAATCCAAGTCAGCCAGGGCTTCATTGGGAGAGCATGGCAAAGAACCCCACAAAAAACATATCCAAAGGGTTGCTAATCAATTCCATTATCCAAGTCAGCTAAACGTATTAAATTGTACAGTAACTACTGAAGTTAAACAAATTATTTCGAGTATATGCTTGGATTAGCTTCTAACAACCAACAGTGACATGAGATTAGGTTTGTGTACCTACAAAACCCACCTAAAGTCAGCCCCCTAGCTGGAATGGTCAGGGCAGGCAGAGCAGTCCGTACCTTATAGCCTGCTCTCGCTGAGCTTTCCTGACTTCTGGTTTCTGATTCCTCTTGGCCATTATATCAGCAAGAGATGCACCAGTGATGGCTCGCTGGAATTTAACTGCACGGCGGGTTCTTTTCTTTTGAATTTCTTCCTACAAAGCAAAGACTATGATTTATTAACCTTACTCAATGAAGTAGAAATTAAAGTCAAAGAACTTTTTCGAGATGGAGGCTTTCTGGGACACTCTTTATAGTCCCAGAACTCTGTAGACAGCTTTGTCTCTGCTGCCCCCAAGTGCTAGGATTAGAGATATGCACTCACCACCATGCCCAGTCCCTTGGTCAAAGAGCTCTTAAATATTATACACAAGTTAATTCAGGCCAATTATACAAAATAAAATTGCTTTCCAGGTTATGAACTGTTTTAAGCTTTTATCACAAATAATGACCATTTTTACTACTGAAAAAGGACAAAAAATCTTGAACTTTCAGGAAGAATGGCTCACTTAGGGAGTTGGATGGTACTTTAAAAATAATTTTAGGGGCTAGATAAATAGCTTATCAGTTAAGAATACTGGCTGCTCTTGAAGAGGTCCCAGGTTCTATTCCCAACACCCAGATGGTAGGTCACAACTCTAGAACCACAGGATCTGACACTGTTTCTGACTTATGCATGTACCCAAGCATGCATGCAAACATTCACACATGAAAGATCTAAAAGCAAAACATTGTAAAACGTTTTAGCCAAGACTGCTTACAGATTTAAGAAATCTACTTATGAAACAGGCTTAGGCAGAGAACATTTGTGACAAGAAAACTACCAAGCTTTTGTATCCAGAAACCCAAAGTTTGCTTTGAATTCTATACTGGAAACCTATACTACAGTTATTATAAGACAAGTTCCCACAATGTACCTCTAAGTCCAAGAACAATTAAATACTCTTGAAGAACTAAGGTAGGTGTATGCAAAATTACCCTTTCAGGAAATAAGGGTGTTATTCTCATTGAAAAGACAAATTTACTAAGTTTGTCTTACAGTAGAAAAATGACAGAATTTGTTTCATGATTTCTCACTCCAAATTCCTCTTACAACAATTAACTCCATTCCTCTCTCCTTACATTTCAGTCTTTATTTGCCTATTTCAGGCACCTCATAAAAGTGAAACTATGTAGCCATCCCTTTGTCTAGCTCAGTGGTTTAAAACCTGTGGTTGTGTCACCCCTTTGGTGGTTGAAGCCCCTTCACAGGGCTCTCCTAACACTATCAAACAATAGACATTGGTTTAAAACAGCAGCTCTTCAACTGCTTTGGGACCCTTCACTGGAGCCACATATCCAGTATTTACATTACAATTCATAACAGCAGCAAAACTAGTTATGAAGTAGCAATGGAATCACTTTATGGTTGGGGTTTGCCACAACATGAGGAACTGCATGTAACTGTATTAAAGCATTAGGAAGGCTGAGAACCACAGCTCTAACCTGTTTCTTCAGTCTAAGAGTCTCATCAAAGCTGGCTGTTTTTCACTCTTTCACACTTTAAAGAGGAAAATATACCAATGCACATGTATCTTTATGGCTGAATATCCCTAGCCAAAAACTTGGGCCACTGAAGAACAATCACCACAAGTTGAAAATTCCACATTTGGCTTCATGAAAGAGGTTGCTGTCTGGGAATATTGCTTTTTTAAAAAATCATTTTCAGGGTAGATGAGAAATGGAGCTGCTTTTTATTTAAACTTGGGTCCTGTCACCAAAATACCATATATATGTGCAACTATTTTTAAGAACTCCAAAGCCAAGAATTTCTGGCTTCAGGCATTCAACTTATTGTACCACCTCTTTTTTTGGAGATAGGGTTTTACTTTGTAGCCTTGACAGGCCTTAAAGTCAATTCTCCTGCCTCAGCATTCCAAGCGTTTAATATCAAATTAGTTAAGTACCTGCTTTAATACTAAGAATGGAATTGTCAGATGTTAGAATTAAAAGTTTTTTTTTAAATTTGTCAACTTGATCTACTTACAGAGTAACCCTGTCTCAAAAACCAAAACAAGTAACATTTTGAGTTAACCAAAAGGTTTACAACAGCTGTATCATTTTACTCTAGGATTTCTGTTTCTCTTCATCCTCACCAACACCTGTAAGATCCCTGCCCCCCAACTTATGCATCCCAAAGGACCTATTAAACATAATCAATCCTTTTCACTAACTGTACTATGCGTTCTGCTTTGGGAAAAAGTCTTATGTAGCCTAAGGTAACTTTAAACTACTGATCCTCCTGCTTTTACCTTCCAAACATTGGGATTACATGAGTGGGCCACCATGCCCACTTAACATATTTCACATCTGGTACCACTTATTTACTACACCACCCAGCTAGAATCTATTTAACAAGGCTCACACGTGCCAAGCCTGCTAACTACTAGCTGCTGTCCTACCACACTTCTACCCAGAACAACACCTACCATCCTAAGGGCCTCAACCCAACTTAAAGAGGGGGATCCTTTCAGATATCAACACACAGCTCCAAAGCCTATGGTACACAAAGCAACACTAACAAGTTGTTACTTTGTCTGATAGTTTAGTTTAAGAACACATTGCATAGTCTTGTTTAACCAAAATCTAACATGGCAAAATCTGACAGTCTAACTTTCAAAGAGGCTAGCGAGCTAGCTGGTATTCCACTTACCGACTGCCCTTTCTTGTGTTTTCTTCTGTAAAGGACAGTCCAGTTTATCTGCCGAGGGTTCCTTTTGGAAAGGAATGCGGACTCACATTTTGCATTAAGAAACTGGAAAACCTGCAGTTAACAAATTCATATTCAAATTAGTCACTCCTTTTACACAAAGCAGGGACTGAGACTTAAGTCCTTATACAGTTTCATCCCACTTTTCTCAATATATTAATATAAAGTAGGCAAGATGTCTGTGACACAAATGACAGGCGGCATCAATGTTTCGTCTTTTCTCAGGAGCAGACAAATCTACACTAGTCGCCAAGGGTCCGGTGGCGCTAAACTCTGAAGAAATCTGGCTCTGAGCCCTCGCAGCCTCCAAAAGACCTGAAGCCCATTTCCCGTTCCCATAGCTATTTGTTCCATAGAGCACTCCCTTCCAGCCTGGTTCACACTCCATCCATATTCACTCAAGTTTCCCATCCCACATGCGGTCCCCGGGGCCATCGCGAGACAGCGACCGTCCCTTCGCTCCCAGAGTCCCGAGCTGCGCTCGGCCCAGCCGGCCTTTACCTTCCCGTCGGTCCTGGCGTAGCGCCGCCCGTGTCCCGGGTAGATCTTGTACCCGCTGAAACTGCACAGCTCGACCCTGTAAGGAAAAGCCGAAGCTCGTTAGTACGTGCACGGCAAAAAGGAGCCATCCCCGGGTGCTCTGCCTCAGGATGGAGGCAGATTGGGATACCGGGCGCCCGCTTACTTCATGGTGATAGATGTCGGCCTGCCGGGGAAAAGATGGCGAAGAGAAAGAAAGAATCATGGGAAAACACCTTATAAGGCAAAGGGAGGAAATCTCCTCCCTAAATTCCCTTTTTTGGCCCCCGGCGCCTAGTGATGACGTCACTTCCGAGAGCCCAATCTCGGTTTCCTAGCAACAGCTTTCTTCCTAAATTATTGGCGGGGAGTGGGTTTGAGATGTTCATTTAAGGTCCAAGACGGTTCTTGGTATGGGTTCTGTGTCATTTTATTTTCCCCAGGCTAGTGTTTTAGAATCTAAAACCAGCATTTCGCAGGAATTATCAACAAAAGATAAGAGTGTTCTACGTGTCTTTTCTCCTCTTGCGAAGCCGCTGACGAATATCTCGCAGGTAAAACCTTAAGGTCACATTTTGTATTTGGCTTTGGATTATTCCTTGAAACAAAATTAAATCGTAGCGGCCGACAGTATGGGTTAGAGATAGCAGGAGTGGTACGAAAAACTCCGAATTAGAGCCCGCCACTGTGGGGCAAGCTGTTAATCCCAGCTCTCTGGGAGGCACTCGCAGGCTGGTCTGCATATTAAGAGAGTGCCAACGGTACATAGTGACACCCTGTATCAAAAACTAAAAATAATTAATCACTTGTTCAAATAGATAGCCCGCACTTTTAATACCAGCACTCAGGAACTAAGGCAGAACTACAAGTTTGAGGCCAGCCTTTGTTACTGTGTGAGACCCTGTCTCAAAAACCTGAAGGTAGGGTTGAAAAGCTTAGCAGGTTAAGAAGAGTACATACAACTATTGAAGAGGACCAGAGTTCAGCCACCTGTAACTCCAGCTCACTGCCTAACCCCGAACTCATGAGTGTACTCACACACACATACACAAAAGGAAATCTTGGTTTTGTTTTTTTTTTTTTTTTAAAGAAAAGCTATGTTAGCCAGCTATGTTAGCCTGCCGGTAGAGACACGCCTTTAATCCCAGCAGTCAGGCGGGTCTACAGGAGAATTGCAAGACAGCCAAGGCGAGAGAGAGAGAGAGAGAGAGAGAGAGAGAGAGAGAGAGAGAGAGAGAGAGAGAGAGAGAGAGAGAGAGAGAGAGGAAGGGGAGGGGGAGGAGAGGAGAGAGGAGGAGGGGAGAGGAGAGGAGAGAGGGAGAGGGAGAGGAGAGGGAGAGAGAGACCTTGTCTCTAGAAATCTAGAAAACCAAAAGTAAAAAGAAAGAAAAAGAAAGGCTATTTTATGGGACTGGAGAGATAGATGGCTCAGCAGTTAGGAGCGCTGGCAGCTCTTACAAAGGTCCTGACTTCGATTGCTAGCACCTGGATTGCAACTCAATAACTGTAACTCCAGTTCCAGGGGATCTGGCACCTTCACATAGACATACATGCAGGCAAAACACCAATGAACGTAAAAATAAATAAATATTAAGAAGAAATGCTATTAGGGCCTGGAAAGATGGTTCAGCTTATAAGGGTACTTGTTGAATTAGCAGCAGAGGACTGGCATTAGACGAAGTCCAGCATACACATGGCGGCGGCTCACAGCCATCCATGTTTCTAGTTCCAGGGGCAACACAGTGGCACGTGGTGCACATATGTACTGCTAGACAAAACATTCAGACACATAAAGTCAGATGAAAAAATTAAAAAAAAACACTTTTAATTAAAAAAAAACTATTTTAAAGAACTTCTGGATATTTAGCAGGCAGAGATGGGCAGATCCCAGAGTTTGAGGACAGCCTGGTCTACAGAACAAGTTCTAGGATTGCCAGGGTTATGTGTAGCCTGTCTCAAAAACAAAAGGAAACCAAACAACAAAAATTGGAAATACAGTCCCCATAGAGAAGCTCAGGTCAGGACAGATGAGAACTTGGGATAGGACATTCTCAGTGAGGGAAAGAGATATCGCAGGAACCAGCTGTTGAATTTTGTGGAAGGCCGTCAACTCTGTTATAGACTAATGCTTATTAAAACAAATTCAATGATTAATATTTCCTATTTTTATAAGGAACTCACTCAAAATGTTCTGTAAGTAGGCAGTTGAGAAAGCTGTTCATTATGCAAGATGGTACCTTTGGGTTTTTGGATCAGGAGGATCCAGATCAAGACCATCCTCTGCTACATAGTCCCAGGCCAGCCTAGGAAGCATTTTTGAGATGCTTCCTCAAAAACTAAAAGGTGGAAGATGGGGAGACGAGTCAGCGGTTACAAATGCTTGCTATGAAAGCATTTGGTATCGATTCAGATGCCTAGCACTCAGTAAAAGCCAGTATGGTGGGATGTACCTGTGATTCAGCACTGGGAATGCTGACACAGGAGGATCCAAGAGACTTGTTGACCAGCCAGTCCAAGTCCAGGTTCAGTGAGACACTCTGCATCCCAATTAGCTTTAACCTAGACACTAGACTTGAGGGTGTCAGTTGAGGTATTTCCCAGATCAGCCATCCTGAGGACATGCCTAGAGTTATTGTCTTAACTGATGGGAGAGGGCCCAGTGCATGGTGTGCAACACTGTTCCATGATTTCTCAGGCAGGTGGTCCTGTGCTGGCTATGAAGGCTGGCTGAGAGCTATCTAGGAGGCAGTATCCTGTACTGTTTCTGTTTTACCTTTGTGTCTGTGAAGTAAGTTCCTCCATAGGAGGTAGCGCTGTGTGGAATAGCAAGCAGATCTGCCTCCAAGTAACAGCTGAGTCCTGTCCCTTCCTTTTGTCAATGATAAGACTGTAAACTGAAATAAACTCCTTTTTTCCCCAGAGTTGCTTTTGGTTGTTGTATTTGTCATGGCAAAAGAATAAAACTAAAATCCCCGTCTCAAAAAATAAGACATAGAGGGCTGGTGAGGTGGTGCTCTCTGACAAGGCTGACATCCTTAATTGGAGTCCTCGTTCCCACACAGTGGAAGGAGAAAACCAACTCCTAGGGGCTGCCCTCCGACCCCCACATGCATGCCTTCTTCTAGGGGCTGCCCTCTGACCCCCACATGCATGCCTTCTTCTAAGGGCTGCCCTCTGACCCCCACATACATGCCTTCTTCTAGGAGCTGCCCTCTGACTCCCACATGCGTGTCTTGACATGCACACGCTCTGTTTTACCAATAACAAATAAAATGTAAAAATGCCCAGAGGTGGTACCCCACTCTTTTATTCCTAGCAGAGGCAGCCAGATTGATCTCTGTGAGTTCAAGGCCTGCCTGGTCCAGTTTCAAGACAGACAGGGATACATACACACATGCAGAGAAATCCTGTCTCAAAAAACAAACAAAAACATAAAAAGGTTTTTAAATTTTTGTTGTAGCAGTTGTTGAGATGTATCAGCAGGTATAATGTTTCCTAACATGCCTGATGACCCAAGTTCAATCCCCAGAACCTAAAGACAGAGACACTGTGTACACACAGAAAAATATTTTTTTTTAATTTTTTTAAAAGTGTCATTCCAGAGAGGAAGCTATCAAAAGGAGTTACCTCACACTCCCATGTGTGGGTTAGTGCACCTCATATGTATACACACACACACACACACACACACACACACATCGTGCTTTTATATCTACCAATTTTAGGAAATATGGATGACAAGGACACATATAAATTGTCTCCACTGGGTGTCCTACCTGTATTGAAAGGGAGAAGAGATACCCACAGGGCTGGCAGCATTCATGATTCACAAGGCTTGTGTACCATTAGCATGGGATCCTTTCTCCAAGGGGTTGAAAAGGATGCCATTGGAAGAACTAGAATATAAATCTATTAGCTTTCTTCTCAAATTTATTTCTTCATCTTTTTTTTGTTTGTTTGTTTTTTGTTTTTTCGAGACAGGTTTTCTCTGTGTAGCCCTGGCTGTCCTGGAACTCACTCTGTAGACCAGGCTGGCCTCGAACTCAGAAATCCACCTGCCTCTGCCTCCCAAGTGCTGGGATTAAAGGCGTGTGCCACCACTACCCGGCTTATTTCTCCATCTTAAACAGCATTTTCTTCCTTTGCTTTTTAATGTTATATTTTTTCACACCAACACACAAGGACTACAGCCTTTACTGATGCCCAGGAGCCTGACAAGTTTGTTCATCCTCACCAGCTGACTCCGGATCTATCATCTCACTGTTCCACTTTTGTGTTGTTTTTATTTTTCAAGACAGGCCTTTTTCTATGTAACACTGACTGACTGTCCCAGAACTCCTCTGTGGACTAGGCTGGCTTCGAACTCAGAAATCTGCCTGCCTCTGTCTTCCAGGTGCTGGGATTAAAGGTGTGAGCCACCATGCCCGGCTATAATCTTCACTGTACTTCACTTTCAACAGACAAAGATGAAATTAAGCCTTTCAAGGTAGCAACAGCAGAGTATTAAACGCAATGGGTTTGTCCTTACCGTGGTGCCTTGTGGAACTTCCTTGGTTGCTCTACTTGTAGCTGGTTCTGCCTGCGGATTAAGAGAAATTAAAGAAACTTATTGTTAATCAATAACAATGTATAAATCTTATTTAAGCCTCAGTTTAGGGCTGGAGAGATAGAGTACTGACTGCTCTTCCAGAGGTCCTGAGTTCAATTCCCAGCAACCACATGGTGGCTCACAACCATCTGTAATGGAATCTGATGCCCTCTTCTGGTGTGTCTGAAGACAGCTATAATGTACTCATATAAATAAAATAAATAAATAAATCTTTAAGCCTCAGTTTTAACAAACACAACTGCAAAAAAAAAAAAAATCATTTAAAAATCTAAATATTGTTCGAGGCCAGCCTGGTCTACAAATCTAGTTCTAGGACAGCCAGTAAAAACCCTGACTTAGAAACTAAAAACAAAAACAAAACCCAAAACCCAAAAAACACTCCCCCAAAACAAGCCAAACCACCACCAACAAAACAAAATAACACCACCAACAAAAAAATGTAGTAACTGCTAGCTGGGAGAGGCGGTGATTTGGTAGGGAAGCACTTTCTGTGTTAATGATAATATTCTACATTTGGGGTCTGGGATAATTATAGTTTATGTAAACTTGGGAAATTTGCATTTAATATTTGTCCATTTCACTGTATACAAATTTTATTTCTAAATGTTATAAGGGGTCTCTTAGTTCTTTTCTGCAAGAAAAGAATATTTTCGGGAGACAGAATTAAAACAGACTTTCATTTAACCCTGCAAAGCAAGCAGTTTATTTAACCATGCAAAGCAAACACTCCAAAGGCAGGTTAGTGCAGAGGAAAAGGGAGGGAGGAAAGGGTGTAGTCAGTCTCAGCCCAGAGAGTTGAGAGTTGGGGAAAAAAAAAAAAAAAGAGGGGGGATACTCATGAATATTTATAAGGTGGGTGGCTATTCACAAAGTAATGCTTTCCCAGATCAGAATGTACTGGACCTCCTTTTTACAGTGTTTCTCTTCCCATGTTCATCTAGAAATGCAAGTGGGAATGGGGATGGTGGGCAGTAATTGAACACACATGCTTCCTCAGTGTACACAAGTGCCTTAGTGTACACTATGTGGCAGGAACCCTTAGAGGTAGCAACAAGATACAACTGTGGCTTTCTTGATTATCTTATATCTATTTTTTAAAAAGTTTTTGAGATGTACTTATTTAATGTGTAAGGGTATCTTGCCTGCATGTATATCTATATACCATATGCATACAGTATCCAATACATACATTGGACCTCCTGGAACTGGAGTTTCAGACAGTTGTGAGCCACCATGGGGGTGCTGGGACCCATATCCTTCAGAGAATCAGCCAGTGCTCTTATCTACTAGCCATCTCTTTAGCCCTATTTCATTTTTATTATTTTATCTTATCTTGAGATGGGGTCTTTCTGTAACCCTGTCCTTGGAGCTCAATATATAGATCAAGGTGACCCTGCCTCTGCCTCTGCCTCTACCTGCTAACTGCTGGGATTCAAGCCACCAAGTCTGTTTTAGTTTTTTTTTTTTTTTTTTTTTTTTAACTATATAAGATTTCATGATTAATCTCATGACTGTCAGTAAAACATTTTGTTTTGGTTTTTGAGACAGAGTCTCTTTACTTAGCCCTGGCTGTCCTGGAACTCACTATGTAGATCAGGCTGCCTGCAACAACTCACAGAGATCCACCTAATTCTGCCTCCCTGGAGCTGGGACTAGAGGTGTGCACCACCTGACTCAGCTCATTTTGTTTTTATTGGTTTTTTATTTTTTTATTTTTTAATATTATTTATTTTTCTTTATATGAAGCTTGGTCTTTTTTGGGGAGTGGAGGGTAAAGATTTATTTACTTTATGTGAGAACACTGTAGCTGTCTTCAGACATACCATAAGAGGGTACCAGATCCCATTACAGATGGTTGTGAGCCACCATATGGTTGCTGGGAACTGAACTCAGAACCTCTGGAAGAGCAGTCAGTGCTCTTAACCTCTGAGCCATCTCTCCAGCCCCCATTTTGTTATTGTTTTTTTTTTTTTTTAATTTAGGTTTTAGCATGAAAGTTGGCATCCAAGAGATCTGAGCTTTGATGGCTGGCCTCCAGGGATCCCCAGCTCCCAGCTCCACTGTTCATGTCTGTCTTCTAAGTAACAAAAGGACTGGGTATCAGTTTCAATGGTATTGGAGTTGCCTAGCATGCCCAAGGCCCCAGCACTGGAAAAATAAAGATAATTAACATTAAAAAAAAAAACTTGATAATTCTGATTACTGATAAGTCCAATGCAGGCTGACCTATCTTAAGAGAGGTATAGTGAAAACAAAATTAACTGATAGATGAGTAGATACTTGCTAAAAACAAGTACAAAGCTATTAAGGATGAAATTGAAGTGCTAGGTATATAAACATTTACTCTAAGGCTCTTTCATCTTCCATATCTCAACTGAATAAATAAGGGAGCCCTCTTCTGGAAGAATCTGCTATTACAGATTGGCTCTGAAGGACAAACATGGGAACAAGAATGTTTGCTTGGAATGGCCTGCTATGAAATGCTTGTCTATTATTTTTCACAAATGATCTGCTCCTCCTTGTGAAGCCAGCCTCTCTTTTGCTTAGAAAGACTTTCTTCTTTCACTGGCTAAAGTCTTACTTCCTCTAGAATAGTGACTGGCAAACATCTGTGAAAGACCAAATGGCAAATACTTCCAGCCTGGTAAGTGAAGAGGAGAAATTGAAGATACCACATAGGTACACGTATGACAAGAAAAAAAAATGTTTACACAACACTCTTACTGACACTATTTGTAATAGAATGAGTACAGCCTCTTTTTTTCAATTTTAACCTTTATTTTTCTTTTATACAAAAGAGTTTTGCCTTTGTGTATATGTCCATACACCGCATGCATATAGTGACCCCAGAGGCCAGAAGAAGGTGTCAGATCCTCTGGGACTGGAGTTACAGTTAGGAGCTGCCATATGAATGTTGGGTATGAAAGTCCAGGTCCTCTGGAAGAACAGTTGGTTCTGTTAACTACTGAGCCATTTCTCCAGGCCCAAGAACAACTTTTTGTAAAAACAAATCTGCTAGCTTATGAGATGGGTCATTGGGTAAGTCTCAGGCTGCCAATCCTGAGCCCTAAGGCCCACAAAGAAGAAGGAAAGAACCGATTCTGTAAGTTGTTTTCTGCCCCCATACACATACACACACAAACACACACACACACACACACACACACACACACACACACACACAAATAAATGTGGTAAAAAATTTAAAGAATTTAAAGCCTAATATTAAGAATTAAATTCTTTTTTACATTTCTATCTTTTTGGAATGGAAGAATAAACTTTTTCTTTTAGTATTTTAAAGTTTTTTATTGCCTGCCACCTAACTAACTGTACATGTTCACTTGTCAGTTATGATACGTGATTTTACAAAGTTTATCTTTGAACAGTATCTTTGTGTGCAGATAGATATCACAGGATACTGATAAAAATCTAAACATGAAATTGGCATTTAATTGTTCCACCCACTGAGACATGGATGAAAGCCAGTCCTTTATCTGCTGGAGGTCAAAAGCAGGCTTTGGCTGGAAAGAACTTTTGGCCCAGAGAAAAACAAAGAAAAGTAGCGTTAATGAAGTTAAAAACCACAATTGCATCATGCCAGAGGCAGGCCAAGGTGTGGAAGTTTCAAATGTTTCAGTTCAGAAGTTTCTGTTTGTTTTATGTTATAAAACCCAAGACTGTCAGTGAAGCTGCCTGAGAGTGCTCTGCTCAACAGGATGTGGTCAGTGGGGGCTGGGAGGATGGATTAGCTGAAGCTAGGACAAAATGAAGTCACTTTGGGCAGGCCAGTAATCTCTTGGCTTGCTCAGTCTCCCCTCACCCCCTTCTTTCTCTCTCTTCCTTCTTTCCTTTCTTTTATATTTATTTTACACTGGTCTTGATGGATCACACCTCTAACCCTAGCAATGGGAGACAGAAGCAAGTAGATCTCTGAGTTTTAGGCTACCCTGATCTACAGAACAAGTTCTAGGAGTGACAAGGATATACAAAGAAACCCTGTCTCAAACAAACAAATAAGCAAGCAAGCAAGCAAGCAAACGAATATCTGTTAGTATTTTATGTGCGAGTTTTGTCTGCATAAGTGTATGTGCATCTGTGGTGGATAGCCCTAGCCTCTTGTTGTCATGGTAACTCCACTCCTGGGAGGGGCTGCGAAGGAGGAGTGAATCTTGTAAACCTTCTGTCCAATCAAATTTGTTCAATAAAGGCTACAGCCAGTGATTGGGCAGTAGAAGAGGAGTGGGAGGAGCCAGAGGGAGGAAAAGGAGAAGACGAGGAGAGAGGGAAGCGGCGGAGTTGGCAGTTGGCCGAGAGAGAGGGCAGTTGATGGAGGGAGAGAAGACGAAGAAGGCCTTGACCTAGGAAACCGCAAGTTGTTAAGAGCTCTCTTAGCCGGGGAAATAGTGTAGTTTAATGGTAAATCTGCCCAATCTAGGCATGCAGCATTCATTTGATACTTATTGACTTGTGTCGTTATTCTATGGACTCCCTATGGGCAAGAGATTTACCGAAACAAATTGGCGCCTAACGTATTATTTAGAACTCAACTAACTTGAGACAAAAGAACAAAAGAAAAGTTACAAAGTACCAAAACTTCCCCAAAGGCCAAAGTCAGGAGCAGCACTCAGCTTACAGCTGGGCTTGCTCACTGCCCTGTGAAAACTGAAAAAAGGGTCTTCCGAAAATTCAACAGTGAAACAAAAGTTATTGTAGCCAGACCAGTAGGTCATTTAAATTAAAAAATTAAATTAAAAAAAGGTGAATAGACACAGATAAATAGATGTAAAAGGTTTTAAGGTTGCGAGGAGTAAATTGCAGGCTACTCTGAGTCAAGAGAGCCAAACAAATAAATAGAAAGGTTAGAGTAACGAATTGTAACAAGGGACTGCTGATCCTAGAAAACAGCTGCCTGCGAGGTAGTTTTCAGGTAGAAACAGTGAATTGAGGGCGCCAAACCAGATAATTTTTTAATATATAAAAAAAAACATATTTTGATAAAGATGACAAAAACAATGGATATCTTTTGGGCTTTATATGATGATATTTCAAATGGTTTGACAGAAATCAACTTAGGGAACACTTTATTATTTATCAGTATTGCTATATTTATTTTTTTGATATACTATGTCTTCTCAAAAGACAAAGCTCTAGATAAAAAATTCTTTGCCTTGGAAAAGAGATTACAAGAAACAATAGAACTTTTGGTACAGGATAGAAATGAAATTTGGAAACAGATAGAAAATAATGAGGAATGGAAGCAGGGCTTAGAACAGAAGTTACAGGAACAAAAAGATGAAAATGAAAGTGGGAGACAGGAGATTAAAAGGATAATTGAACAGAAGATAGAGCAGTTAATAGATCAGATGGAGAAACAGATAAAAAATAATGAATTGAAGACACAAGAAATTATAGATCAGAATAAGAGACAGAAAGATGAAAATGAAACTGGGAGACAGGAGCTAGAAAAGATGATCAAACAGAGCATGCAACAGCTCACAGATCAGATGGAGAAACAGATAGAAAATAATGAGGAATGGAAACAATTACAATATAAAAAAACATATGAAGCATGTATGTAGTGAGCCGCTGTGGCTGCACACGTGCGTTTTTCCAACATGGCGCTGGCCACATGTTTCCCCAGCAATAAACAATCATTCTGCGCAGCTGCTAGGCAGAAAGAGCGCCAAGCCACTGGCCTATCCCGAGGCGTAATATTGGGTAGTGAGCAAGCAGCCATTCAGGAGTGAATACGTCACTCTAGGGTGTATTTAAGGGACCCTCTTCCGGTTTCTTGGGTCTTTCCGCTTTATCATGTGCAGTAGTAAAAAGTTCCTCGTGGCAGTAAACCCGACTATCGCCTCCTGTCCTTATTCTCGGGCGAAAAGGGATTTAGGGGGCGCGCGTTACACATGTATACAAACCTTAAGGGAGGAATTTAAATTTTCAGCTGAGGAAAATACTGAGGTTAAGACAGAAGTAAATAGAGAAAGTCAACCAAGAATTATTAGAAAACACACCTTGGTCTATCCGGTTACGGTACAACAAAGACCTCCAAATGTTGTTTACCCACAGGGTTATGAGGAATTTGAATGGCAACCTGTGGATGTGTTAGATCTGAGAAAATTTAAGGAGAGTGTCAATAACTTTGGTATGCACTCACCATTTGTTAAACAAATTCTGACTTCTTGGGCTATTAAAAATAGAATAATCCCCCAAGACTGGAAAGATATGGCAAGAGCTATATTAGAACCTGCCGCAAATTTACAATGGGTTGCATGGTGGAGAGATGAGGTGAGGGAGATAGCACGACAAAATAGAGCCAGAGGAAGAGAGATTTCCATAGACCAACTGCTTGGTGAAGGTCGTTTTGCTGAAATAGAGGTGCAGGCTGTATATGATGAAGAAACTCTGGCATTGTGTAGATTGTCAGCCTTAAATGCCTGGGACAAAGTTGCAGAATCCGGGAAGAGACTTGAACCATTTACTCAAGTCATACAAGGGCCAAAAGAAACCTTCCCTGACTTTTTACAAAGGCTAACCTCAGCTGTCGAAAGGAGTATATCAGATTCAGTAGCAAGAAAGGCAATAATTGAGTCTTTAGCCTTTGAAAATGCAACTGCTGAGTGCAAGGAAGTAATCAGACCACTGAGGGCAAGGTCAACATCAATAAATGAATGGAATAGATACACAGCTGATGTTGGATCTCACTCAGCTGATATCTCAGTAATAGGAAAAACTGCAACTAGAAACCTAGAGATGACCCAAGATATCAAATGTTTTAATTGTGGTAAATGGGGTCATCTCAAAAATGACTACAGGACAAATCAAAATAATACTAAATGGGGGCCTAGGCCTTCTGGAATATGTCAAAGATGTGGCAAAGGCCGACATCTGACCAGGGAATGTAGAGCAACAACAGACAAATAGGGCAATACCCTGCCAAAAAACTTCTAGGGGGGCCTCTCGCAGGCCCCAATGCCAGAAAGGGAGAATTCTCTTCCTCAGGACAATTAAATGTCACTGCTTCAAAAACAGATGTTCTGAGACCAGTTATGACTGAGGAGAAGGGCACACAAACTGGAGAGATACATGACCTCAAGGACATGCTGGACACGAAGGAGCGGAAGGTCAATGTTCTCCAGAAGAAGATAGAAACTCTTCAGGAACAACTAAGAGATAAAGAGAAGCAGATGAGCAGCTTGAAAGAGCAAGTCAAGTCTCTGCAGGTGGACACGACTAACAGAGACACAGCTCTGACAATGCTGAAGGAGGCTCTTGCAGACAACGAGCAGACAATTAAATGCTTAAAGGAGCAGTGAGACAGAGATGAGCGAGAGAAGCAAGAGGAGATTGAAACCTACAAAAAAGATCTTAAAGACTTGAAAGAAAAAGTCAGCCTATTGCAAGGAGACCTCTCAGAGAAGGAGACTTCTCTCTTGAATCTCAAAGAGCATGCTTCTTCCCTGGTTTCCTCAGGACTAAAAAAGGACTCATGGCTCAAGACCTTAGAAATTGCTCTTGAGCAGAAGAAGGAAGAGTGCCTAAAAATGGAGAGATCTAATCAAACTTTAAAGGAGATGCTTAATAGGCAAAAGGAATCAATAAGAACCCCCAAAGATGGATTATATATTGCTTTATTAAACTTAAATTTTTTGAATATTAATGAACAAAACACCACAGTCACTGAGAAACATTGGATGGTGGATAAAACTACTGAACTAAATCTGTTTATATTAAGGTTAGTATGACGTCAGAATGGAAAGTGGGAAATGTATTACGCTGGGGGAGAGGTTATGTTTATGTTTCCACAGGAAAAGAAAAGCTGTGGGTTCCTTCCAAAATGATAAAGATCAGAAATGACAAAGGGAGACCCCCTGAAGCACTAGTCGACACAGAAGAAAAGGGAGACTAACTCAACCAACCAAATGGGTGATGTATATATGGTGTTATGTCTCTTATATGGACTTAACTGGCTGGGACTAAAATGTCAATACAAAGCCAAGAACATTTAATTGGGTAATAATTTCTCATGACTTAATACATGCCATCCTTTATGACGGCATGTATATAAGTTATATATAGTTTGATTAAGTAATCAAACTAACCTGAAGAGGGCAGTGGCCTTTCTTTATTGATCTTCATTGACAAAGCTGTGTACCCTACATGTTCCACGTGAATGTTTTTAGAAAACTACCTGTTGCTTTTAAGTTTTATATGTTACAGGATGAAAGAAGAGAAACTCAGCCCTAGCATGATTTATACTCGAGGATTCTGAGTCTCTAGGACCTCCTATTCCAACTTCGTGCTTGATTCTACTGAAACTGCATTGAAGCCGCTTCTTTTAAGGACTTGCTTCCAGAACTTTTCCAGAACATCTAGCTTGCCTGTCCAACCTTTCTGACTGTAACAGTTATGGTGTCAGCTTTGCTATGAACTTTCTCAGTACACAGTGACTTCAAGGCAAATGATGCCAGCTAGCTCTCCTTTGACTAAGCCAATTTTTCTGTTTCCCTTTGGGCCCCCAGATGGGAATTCTTCACCCCAATTCAGCTGGAAGCAGACAAAAGGAGATCATCGCCCCAGTTCCTTATGTTGGGGTGGATGGTTCTGGTTACTTTGTAAATTATACATGTGTTGTAATTTAAGGAATACTTTACAAATGTAGCTTCAGACAGGAAGGGAATTAGAGAGCTAAATCTCAGAAATTAAGTGGGATTAATATTTTACTCTTATATAGGCATTGTGCCTGTATAACTCATACAGAAATACAAGGCTTAGACCCAGTTAAAAAAAATAGGTATATCTTACATTGGTAAGAAATCTTTATAATAATTACAAGGTTGAAATTATAATCTCTTACATTGATATGGAATTTATATTAATATATTACTCTCATGTAGGCATTGTACCTATATATCTTATTTAGAAATACAAGGCTTAGACCCAGTCCTTTTTAATCAAAAAAAAAAAAAATTAGTGGAAAGGAATTAACAGACAACTGTTCAGATTGCCTTACATAGTTGATTTTCAAAAACGTTAGAAATCCATAGAATTGACATTACAAACATTCTTACATAAACATTTATTTTATTGGAGACCTATCTGATCCTGACAGCTTCCCAGTCTTGGATTCTAAGAAGAAATTGAGCATCTTTGGAGTTACACCAGTTGTGGTATGACAGCCACTAGGCAAGAATTGCCTCTTTTCATCTACAGACGAAATAGTGTGCAAAAAAAGAAACACACTTGCAGAATTGTCGACTGATTATATCTGCCAAGACAGAGTAATCAGCCCTTAGTAATTCCGCATTACTAGGTCTGTCAGATGATCCTGGGCCAGAAGGCTGAAGACCAGATGCTCCAACATTTTGAAATAAGGAACTGTCTAGATGTTCAGTGGTCTATTTAAATTGGTTGAGTTTTAGAAGCCACGCTTTGTGCTTCCCATATCTTTATTTAACTGAGTCATTCTGGATTTCTGATGGGGTTGAAGATTTATAATCTCACAGCCAACCCAGGCTATTTACTTTGAGAGGATGGTTTTCAGATGCTATTCATTTTGAAGACAGGACATAAGCCAGGTTCAGAACTAAGTTTATTAATTGAGAGAGATGGCAAAGGTTCTATTTAGTTAACAAAAATGATGGACTGGGTGTTAGGTTTATCTTGTACTTTAACAATCACAACATAGTAATATAGTTAGTGTTCAATTAATATGTGAAAAGAAAAAAAATTTTTTTTATTATTGGACAAAAAGGGGGAAATGTGGTGGATAGCCCTAGCCTCTTGTTGTCATGGTAACTCCACTCCTGGGAGGGGCTGCGAAGGAGGAGTGAATCTTGTAAACCTTCTGTCCAATCAAATTTGTTCAATAAAGGCTACAGCCAGTGATTGGGCAGTAGAAGAGGAGTGGGAGGAGCCAGAGGGAGGAAAAGGAGAAGACGAGGAGAGAGGGAAGCGGCGGAGTTGGCAGTTGGCCGAGAGAGAGGGCAGTTGATGGAGGGAGAGAAGACGAAGAAGGCCTTGACCTAGGAAACCGCAAGTTGTTAAGAGCTCTCTTAGCCGGGGAAATAGTGTAGTTTAATGGTAAATCTGCCCAATCTAGGCATGCAGCATTCATTTGATACTTATTGACTTGTGTCGTTATTCTATGGACTCCCTATGGGCAAGAGATTTACCGCAACAAGTTCTAGGAGTGACAAGGATATACAAAGAAACCCTGTCTCAAACAAACAAATAAGCAAGCAAGCAAGCAAGCAAGCAAGCAAACGAATATCTGTTAGTATTTTATGTGCGAGTTTTGTCTGCATAAGTGTATGTGCATCACATGTCTGCCTAGTGCTCTTAGAGGTCAGAAAAAAAAATTAGATTTCCTGAGACTGGACTTAAAAAAGATTGTGAATCACCACATGGGTGCTTGGAATGGAACCCGGGTTCTCTGCACAAGTAACACATGTCCCTCTTATAATTCTTTTTTTTTTTTAAAAAGACATCATTTTATAATTTGTTTGTGGAAGTGTATGTGTACACATGCATACAGATGTCTGTGGAGCAAGAAGATGTTGGATCTTTGAGGTGGGTCCATTATAAGCAGTTATGAGCCACCCGATGTGGATGCTGGGGACTTAACGCCAGTCTTCTGAAAGAGTAGCAAGTGCTCTTATCTATTGACCCATCTCTCTAGCCTGTCTATTAGCTAGTAAAAACGGAGACTTGTTATGGAGCCTGAGTTTCATCCCCCAAACCCACATAGGAGAGAGCCAGTTCCCATAGCAGTTAGTTAGTTCTTTAACTTCTACATGTGCACATCAATAACTTACTTTTACTGTTTGAAAACATCAAAGCCATATATTTGTCCTTCAAATGTGAGAAATTCAATCCTAATTACCAAAACACCTTCATCATATGGTAGATTACAGTATCCATAAATGTATCCAGGTACTGTGGCAAGGTGTGTACACTGCAGAAGTCTGTGGCAGGACTATCTAAGTGAGCTTAAGGTCAACCTAAGTGGTAGAGTAAGTACCCCTCTCAAAAAACCAAACCAAACCAAACCAAACCAAACCAAGCACACAAATGTTATCGCAGTCTGGTGCTGACTTAGTGTCTTCACTGTGTGTTATCTGAACTTTGTATATAATCCTCTCCTGGAACCTTGGTGTAAGTTCCCATTCACTGCAAGTCTTCTTCCGGGGTTCTTCTACATTTCAGTTCGTCCTTGTTATTTGAGCCGGTTAACTTTTCCAGACACAGGTTTCTTTGTGTCAGTCCCTCTGTGAGAAGCACCAAATGCAAACAAGCAGAAATGAATATTGGGAAGTCAAGTGAGGCCAGCCTATGTTTGGCCTTGGAAAATTGAATTTCAAGTGGGAAGGCTTTAAGGGGGAAGATTGACGTGATAAAGGGCATTTCATTTTCTTGCTTGGATCATTCCAGTTACAGTGGGCAGATACATGAGTTTGAGACAGAGCTGGGTGGGGATCGAATGGTGGTGGTGGTGATAGAAATAAAAGTAGGTCCTGGGCCTGTCAGGAAATACTACCTTTCTGGAAGGCTTGCAGGTTTAATTAGTGGAATTCTCCAATTCATTCAGAAATTACAGGGCTTAAATTTTAGAAGAAGGCAATTTTAGTTAAAAGGTTGGTGGTTTGATTTTTAATGTAAATTAAATGTAAAATAGGTTCCTGAAATGTGTCTGTTCCCTGCTCTGTGCATGTGAAGGACTGACTGCTGGGTCCCTTTGATCACGTGGGAACAGCTAGCCTTTGTGCCCCCTCCTCAGCGACTCAGGGTGGATGAATCAAACAAAACTCTCTTCCAGCTGCTATTGTAAACTTGAAAGAGTTTGTGGTCCAGGAGTATTGTCACCCACTAGTATTTGGGTCTCTCCTTTCTAAATAAATAGGAGAGATCTGGAGCCCCCTTCCTCCTCCCTGAACTAATTTCTTCACAATCTTCAGTCCATTTCAGGTACAAAAAGAAATGTCAGAGCTGTCAGAATTGAAATGAAGTACCCTGGGAGGATCCTAATAATGACAAAAAGAAACCAGGGGGCTGGAAAGATAGCCGAACTTGGAGAGGATTGGAGTTTGGTTCTCAGAATTCACTTTGATGGCTTGCACACAAGGACAAATAAGATAAAATAAATCTTCACAAGTAAGTTAGGCTTGTAGACTATGAAGGAAAGCTTCTGATGTAAACAAGGTTCTTTGGTGATGGTACTGGAGGGTCCCTTCTTTTGGGGCCGTAGTCTTCTTAATGAAAGAATTTAGAAACAGACTAGAAAGTTACAGGACAAATTTATTAGCATTTGAAAAACAACAGTTCAGGCAATCTGTAACATGAATCTGTTACCAGGAGAAGGGAGTTAGAGAAGAGGGAGAGAAAAAGCCAAGCAGACTCATGGCAGACAACCAGCCATATGGTGGAAGGTGACAACCACAGAGGTCTGCCTGCCTCCAGAGTGCTGGGTTAAAGGTGTATACAACACACATGGTATGGATTAACTCATAAGGGAAACAACAATAAATAATACGTAATTTTCTACTCTTTAGAGCAATCAGAATGTTATGTCTCCAATTAGGACAAGAGGCTTATTCCATTCTTTTGACCAGGATAAAGTTGCTTTTCTTTAAAGGGTCTCAACAAAGCCCTGGCATCCTCAATGTCTCCTTAGACAATTATAAAATCCGCTCCTGACCCCAAATTTAAAACCATTTGAGAGATGAGATGAATCGAGGAGATGAATGGATTCCTCCCTTCCTACCATGAAAATCCAGAGGTTCAACCTCAAACTGGTTCCCCAGCAGGGATAAGCTGTGGTCACACTGTCAGGTATAACCTCTGGTAAGGGATGCTAGTTTAGAGGAAGAGAGAACACAAAACTGGCCCAGCAACCAGAACTTCCTTCTGGTATCCAGAACAGGAACCAAGAATATTATTATTGAGGCTTGCCAGCCTAGCCAAGCTGTAGCTATTTTGTTCCATGCCTGCCAGCTGTTTCATATTGTTGCTGTAACATTCCTGCCAGTCATTGACACAGAAAAATAACTTGACTCAGAGCAGGGTCATGCTGATCACATACCCTGTTATGTTCTGTATCTTAGGAGGTTCATTAATTCTAAGAAATTCCACAACCATAAGCTTCACTTAGGACCCATCAAAGTAAAGGTCAATATGAACTAATATGTCTAAAATGATCTGAGTCAGGGCTGACCACTAGATAGCACTTCCTGCATGTACTTATGAGCTCATTGTGGTTTTTGTAGTTTTAGCCTTTATAAGTTGGCCCTGAGAAATGTTTGACTCGAAGCTTTCAACTGTTGCCCTGAGCAATCCGTTTACTGAGGATCAATAAACCATCCCTGTGCGACTGAGTTGGGTGTTTGTGTGGTGGCTCCTGAGCCCCAACAATTATGACTCTGGCTAAGGCCAGGAGTGTAACTGTTACTTTGATATGTGTATTTGCTGGTATCCAGCCCTAAAATGGTGACTTGTTTCTATTACTGGAACCATTGGGAAGTACTGTCAGGGCTGCCACAAGTTACAGGGGGAATGTAGGGTCTTCTCTAGGGGTTGTTAGTCTCAGTAATAAAAGAATTTAAGAACAGACTCAAAAGGAAGCTCGAGGAAAATGTTGCTAGAGTTTATTAAGAAAATCTCCAGGGATGGTGAGATGGCCCAATGGTTTAGATCACTTGCTTTTATTGAGGACTGGGCTTGGGTTCTCAGTACCCACATGGCAGGTTGTATCTGCCTGTGTTTTCAGTTCCAGGAAACCTGACACCCTCTTCTAGCCTCCATTGGTACCAGACACATTTGTAGTGTGCTTACATACATGAAGGAAAAAAAAAAAAAAAAAAATCTTACAGATAAAATTGAAAAAAAAAAATCTTGAAGGGCTGAGGAACTGGGTTTGATTCCCAACACCCACATGCTGGCTCACAACTATCTGTAATCCCAATTCCAGGGACTTCAGTTCTATGGGCGCACAGACATACATGCAGGGAAACAATTTTTTTTAGATTATTTGCTTATGTATATTGGTGTTTTGTCTGCATGTATATCAGCACGCTGAAAAGTGCATGCAAGGCATCCTATAGGTCTACAATTAAAGATGGTTGAGAGCTGCCTTGTGGGTGCTGGGATTTGAACTGAAGACCACTGGACTAACTGCCAGTGCTCTTAACTGCTAAGTCACCTTTCCAGCCCCAAGGAAACACTCATATAAAGTAAAAATACAAAAGTATTCAAACGAAAAGAAATAGCAGACGACCCAAAGTAAAAGAAGCACAAATAAATGTAAGTGAAACAGGCCTCCAGGCCTTAGCAAAACTGACCAAGCCAGCTCAGGAGTCAGTCAACAGGTCCTCCAGGGGGTGAGTGAGGATTAAAGAGAAAGGGACAAACGGCCCTGTAGCATGACTCCAGCCAGTTCTGAGGCTGAGGCAGGTTTATTTTTTTCCCCAGTCTGCTTTTTATACCATTTTAAGTACAGGCAAATAATAAGGTCAGTTCTAGGTTAAGGAACAAGCAAGGCAATAAACACAAAGAATCAAGGAACTAGCAAGGCAATAAACAAAGTCCCATGAGATCACTGTTTCCAGGGCTTATCGGGATGACCAAAATATCTGAGCCTACTTCCCAGACCTAGCCCAAAGGCAAATTCTTACCTGAAGCCTACTTCTTTGTTCTAGCTTCAAATCAGATTCCTGCCTAAGCCTTACTTCCCTGTCCTGGCTCAATGTCAAATTCCTGCTAAGTTTCTAGAAGTGGCCCCCAAAAGCTCTCCAAACAAAACTGACATCGTGTTGGAGTCACCACTCAGACCTTAAAACCCAGCATGGTGGGGCCCACGTTGCCAAAACAGGAACAAAGACCTACTTCATAGCTCCAGGATCCAGGACAGTCCTTAAATGTACTGTCTTGGTTAGGGTTTTACTGCTGTGAACAGACAGCATGACCAAGGAAATTCTTTTTGTTGTTGTTGTTGTTGTTTTTGTTTTGTTTTGGTTTGGTTTTTAAGATAGGGTTTCTCTGTGTAGCCCTGGCTGTCCTGGAACTCACTCTGTAGACCAGGCTGGCCTCGAACCTCAGAAATCCACCCACCTCTGCCTCCCAAGTGCTGGGATTAAACCAAGGCAACTCTTATAAGGACAACATTTAATTGGGGCTGGCTTACAGGTTCACAGGTTCAGTCCAGTATCATCAAGGTGAGAGCATGGTATCATCTAGGCAGGCATGGTGCAGAAAGAGCTGAGAGTTCTATATCTTCATCTAAAGGCTACTAGCAGAATACTGGCTTCCAGGCAGCTAGGACTAGGGTCTTAATGCCCACACCCACAGTGACACACCTACCCCAACAAGGCTATACCTCCTAATAGTGCCACTCCCTGGGCCAAATATATATAAACCATCACATGTACTAACCTTGCATTTTGTATTCTGTGGTTTGTTCCTCACTCACTTTAAAACAAAACAAAACAACTTTTAATTGATTCTTTGTGAGTTCACATCATGCACCTGAAGACCCTCAAAATCGGGAGACCCTTACTTAAGTCTCGGGAAGTTGAGACCACCCACAAACTCCAAGACACCATACCTGGATGCAATCAGCAGAGGTTTATTAGGGAAGAGAGCTGGCAGCCATCGGCCAAACTGCACACTCGCGCAGGAGTTTGACAAAGCCAGTCAGTCTGAGGACGGTTTTTAAAGGAGTAAACCACAAACCAGGGGAGTGGGAAGAGGGGTGAGGGGTTGTCAAGGATACATAACATAAAAATAGTGGAACATTTCAGAGGAACTCACCCTAAATGATTAAGAGTCATGTGAAAATCACTCTGCACACTCATTCTTCTCAAAAATGTAGTTTTACCATGTCACTGTGCCCTGCCCTGTCATTACCAACTATTTCAGGTTAACTATTTTTCACTTGTTCCTAGCCCCACCTAGATGACTTGCATCTTTCTCTGTGGTCAGGAATGTCTTTTTGCTTTGGGCCTTCCCCACCCTGAGGCTTGAGGAATGTTAACCCAGCACGTGTCCTCTGATTCAGGGATAATGCCCTCTACCCGGAATGTGTCCCAGGGCAGTGAAAACCTGAAATCTTACATTCAGTTCCACCTTCTGTTACCTGCATTCTCTTGCTCAGGTTTAGGGTAAATAAAAAGCTTATATATATATATATCTCATAAAATGGTCTTTATAATTTTTCACTCTACACACCCCAGTTCCACGCATCTCCCTGTTCTCTCCTATCTGCCCTCCACCCTTGCAACCTCCTTCCCAAAATAAAATAAAAATAAATAAATAAAAGATAATCAAAACAAAACAAAGCATAGAAAACCTCTCATCATGGGAGCTATAGTGTGTCACAGCGTGTGTTCCATAGTACAGCTTTTTGTCTATAGATTTTTAAAAAAGATTTTATGTACTGTCACTGTCTTCGGACACACCAGAAGAGGGTCACTGAGCCGTCTTTCCAGCCCCTTGTTCATAGATCTTTACCTGCAAATGTTTATTGCAATGAATCACAGGTCTGGTTAGAGGCCTCTGGCTTCTGCTACACAATACTGGAGGACTGGGACTCCTCTCAGATATCCTGTTGTTATGCTGTGTCTTGGAGATCCTGCATCATTAAATTAGCCAGACCAGTCCTTTCAGGCACCCCAACAGTTCATGGATGATGTAGATTTGGGGGTGGGCCAACAGAAGCCCTGAGTCTGGACCTGGGTGGCAGCTGAGTTGGTCAGTGGACCACCTTCCCTTATCCTCACTACCAGAGTGAGCTTCCTAGCACCACTCTGGCTAGCTCACCCAAGCCTGCAACTAGCAGTGCGCAGGGGCAGTTCTGCTCTCATGCCCTTAGGTCAAGCTCACCTGCACTCATGCTACCAGAGCCAGCTCTACTGTGCTGCCCACTTGAGGTGAGGGGCCCACCCACTCTCCTGAGTACCAGCTCTCACCCCTTTGGGGCTGGCCTATCATTGCTTTCACCATTAGGGCCAGCTCTACTGTGTGGTCCAGGCAAAATACAAGATCCACTTTCCCAAGTGCTGCAGCTGGTGAGGAGTAGGGCCAGCTCTCCTGCTTTCATGACTGTGATGGTTTATATATGCTCAGCCCAGGGAGTGGCACTATTAGAAGGTGTGGTCTTGTTGGAGTAGGTGTGTCACTGTGGGCATTGGCTTAAGACCCTCATCCTAGCTGCCTGGAAGTGAGTACTCTGCTAACAGCCTTCAGATGAAGATGTAGAACTCTCAGCAACTCTTGCATTGTGCCTGCTTGGATGCTGCCATGTTCCTGCCTTGATGATAATGGACTGAACCTCTGAACCTGTAAGCCAGCAACAATTAAATGATGTCCTTATAAGACTTGCCTTGGTCATAGTATCTGTTCACAGCAGTAAAGTCCTACCTAAGACAAGGACCTCAGGGCTAGCTCTCTTGACTACCACAGGTATCATACCACTACTTTGTGTGTCTATGTGTGTGGAGGGGGTTGCACTACTGTTATTGATAATAATATTGAAATGTGTCAACCAGGATGTGTTTCATGTGCATAAAAGACAAAGAACAATGAAGTCCAGGACTGCGTGCTTTGGACAAATTCTCCCTAAAGCTTCTGGCTGGCAATACAGACTTTTGTTTGGCTTTAAGAGTGCCCACGTGGACGGGCGGTGGTGGCGCATGCCTTTAATCCCAGCACTCGGGAGGCAGAGGCAGGCGGATTTCTGAGTTCGAGACTAGCCTGGTCCACAGAATGAGTTCCAGGACAGCCAGGACTACACAGAGAAACCCTGTCTCGAAAAACCAAAAAAAAAAAAAAAAAAAAAAAAGAGTGCCCATGTGTGTTCTGTGGTGGACTTACCTTGCAACATTCACACACCTCTTTAAGAAAACCGTTGGGTTTGGTGGTACACACCTTTAATCAAGGCACCTGGGAAGCAGGGTTAGGTGGAACTGTGAGTTTGAGGCTAACCTGATCTACATAGTGAGTTCCAAGAAACAAAAAAGAAAAAGAAAAACCCTAAAGCAGGCAAGCTGTAATCTCAGCACCTGCCCAGAAAAGGGAGATGAAGAAGAGGAAGAGAGGAAGTCATGATCTCAGGTTGTCATGGAAGTCAGCATCATGGCAGACGAGCACTCATATAGAGGGGAGAGAAGCTCTAGAAAAAGAGTGAAGCCCAAGGTGTTAGAAAAAGGTGGAAAGATGGCCCAGCCGTTAAAGGCTAGGCTCAAAGCCAAAAATATAACAAAAAGGTGCTTAGAAAAGAGAAAGAAGAGAGTAGACAGAGAAGCTTGACAGTTTGTGAAACTGCATGGCTGTGCTCCTTAAGCAACAGTACTAGGGGCTGGGAATTCTGGGAAGAAAAAGTATATCATCTCACTAAAGGCTTAAGCATGGCTAAGTTCCCGAAGAAACTTGCCTTCTCGAGGGGTTAGCCAAAGGGGTTAGCCAGATGCTTGACCTGTCCACCTAGAATGTCAGGTCAAAGATTTCATTCTCTGGGCCAGATGAAATAATTTTCCCATACTGGGCCTTTGTTGCTTTGTCCTGTACTGAACCAGAAAGCATCCATTGAGGCCACCACAGCCATATACACAAAGTACTTCTAGCAGGACATCTGTCCAGCAAACGTCTGTCCAGCTTCTGACTGACACTGCTCTTGTAATTACATCATTATGACTAAGAAGCATTGCCTTAAAATATGAAATGATCCTCTCCATTTTTGTCTTTAAAACTCTCTTCCAAACTGAGGATGTTTCTCAATGCTAAATTGCTTGCCTAGGATGTTAAGGCCTTGGTGTGATCACTACCACTGCAGGAAAACAAACAAGAAAGAAAGAAAGAAAGAAACAAACAAACAATCCAATGAAGCAAAGGCCAACCAACTATTCCCTTACCCTACCTCAGCTCTACTGAATATCACTTAACCGGGCCAGTCTTGGTACCATACAGTAGACCTATCTCTGAGGGATGACTTGTGTAAAAATGCTAAGAGCTTACTCACCAGGCATCTAAGTGTGTATGTGTGTACGTGTGTAAAGCCTGGAGAACAAGTCTTGAGTCTACTTTCTTTTCCTTTCCCTTTTTCTTCTTTCTTTTCTTTTTTTCTTCTTGACACAAGGTGTCACTGTGTAGCCCTGGCTTTTCTGATACTTACATGTAGTCCAGACTGGGACAGAGATTTGCCTGTTTCTGTCTCTCATGTGCTGTGGTCACAGGGTGTACTGCTCTGTCCCACTTGTTGGGTTTGCATCCCTGAGGAAGGTACGTGGGGTCACTTATGGGCTGAAGTGGTTGGAAAGGTAATTGGGGATTAAGGAAGTACAAAGCAGGATTGTTGGGGGGTCCACCTGTGTTCAGTGAACCACAGTGTTGTCATAGAGCTGTGAACGCAGCCTGATGTAAAATTGTTAGCAGACTTAAATCATTTCATATGTGTGTGTGCGCGTGCGCATGTGATTTTATTATTCTTATTTAGTCCCTATGGAGGCCACAAGAAGGTGCTGGATCTTTTGGGACTGGAGTTACAGATGGTTGTTAGCTGTCACGTGGAAGCCAGGAGCTGAACTCTGGTCCTCTGGAAGAGCAGCCAGTGCTCTTAAACATTGAGACATCTCTCTAACATCTTGTGTTTCTTTTTTCTTTCCTTTTTTTTTTTTTTTTTTTGTAACTCAAAACATCTGACATAATTCTTCTCATTAAAAAGCATTAATATTTTTGTATAAATATTTGTTTTTATTTTATGTGTGTAAATGTTTTGCCTGTATGTATATAAGTGCACTTTGCATTTTCGTGGTTCCCCGTAGACATCAGAAGAGGACATCTGATCCCCTGGAACTGAAGTGATAGACAGTTGTGAGCTGCCTGCCATGTGGTTGCTGGGACTTGTTCCTCAGCAAAAACAACTTAACTGTGGAGTACCTCACCAGCCCCTTCCTCTTCCTCTTCTAAAAAACTACCTTTGGGCGGGCAGTGGTGGCATACGACTTTAATCCCAGCACTTGAGAGGCAGAGGCAGGCAGATCTCTAAATTTGAGGTCAGCATTGGCCTACAGATTGAGTTCCAGGACAGCCAGGGCTACATAGAGAAACCCTGTCTCAAAAACAAAAACAAAACAAAAATGGTAGAAAAATTAAAAAAAAATTTTTTTTCTTTGGTTTGGGGATGTAACTCAGTAGTAAAAGTGCTTGCCTCAGATGAAGAGAGCCTGGTTTGATCCCTAGCAGTTCCAGAAAACAAAATCCAAAAACAGTGAACAAAACGAGAGTGCTTTTTTTTTTTTTTTTTTTTTTTTTTTTTTTTTTTTTTTTTAAATTAAAGGTTTATTTTCTGTCTCTGAGTACTCTATCACATGCACACCTGCATGCCACAAGAGGGCATCAGAACCCAGTACAGATGGTTGTAAGCCATTGTGTGGTTGCTGGGAATTGAACTCAAGGACCTCTGGAAGAGCAGCCAGTGCTCTTAACCTCTGAGCCACCTCTCCAGCCCAGTAGGAGTGCTTCTTCTGTGAACTTTGTTGATGACAATGCACTGCAATGTCAAAAAGTTGGACATAGCTGTGCAAAGTCATCCCCAGTATATATGATTGTCCTTTAAAGGATTTCTCTGGGTTTTTGTTGTTTGCTGATGTTGTTACTTGTTTTTGTTGTTGTTTTGTTTTTGAGACAAGGTGCCTCTATGTGGCCAAGGCTGGCCTTGGTATGCTTTTTCCTTCCTTAACCACTAGAGTCCTAGTATTACAGATTTGGGTTGCCACACTTGGCTTTCTTTTTCTAAATTACATATGTTCTCTCTCTCTCTCTCTCTCTCTCTCTCTCTCTCTCTCTCTCTCTGGATGAGATGGCACACATGTGGAAGTCAGAAGACGACTTTCAGGAGTAGTTGGTCATCTTCTACTGTGTGGGTTATGGGAATCAAACTCAGATTATCAGTCCTGGCAGCAAACTCCTTTACTGGCTGAGCCATCTCTCCATCCTCTCCAATTGTTTATGTTGATATCAAGGGACAAGTTATGAGACTGGAGAAATGGCTTAGCTGTTAAGCTAAGTTAGCTGTTAAGCTAACTGACTGATCTTCCAGAGGTCCTGAGTTCAAGTCCCAGCAACCACATTGTGGCTCACAACCATCTGTAATGAAATCTGATGCCCTCTTCTGGTGAGTTCGAAATATATATATATATATATATATATATATATATATATATATATATATATATATATATATATTTGTTTTGTTTTTATACAGATTCCTTCTGTTATGTAGCTTGGGCTGTGCTGAAGCTCACTAAGTAGACCAAGGTGGCCTTTGAATTCACAGACGTCCACCTGCCTGCCTCTGCCTCCCAACTGCTGGGATTAAAATTTGGGCCACCATGCCTGGCTTGCTTTATTTTCATACATATAAAGTAGTAAGACTCTTGTCCAAGTAAGGTTAACTACTGGTTAAAAGGTAGGGGGAGTTCTTATTCTTTCTTCAGAAATAGAAAATTATCTTTAGCCTAAAGCAATGGGAAACAGAAAAGGTATGTAAGGGCAATGATGTCAAAGAGAAAAGGGGATCAAGAAAGAGGAAATGCTCTTAGAATTATGAGCCTGAAGAGTTAGAAGCACGGGTTATTGGATTTTCCTGAACAGGAATGCTCAGCCTTCAGAGAGAGCCCTATAGAGAGTCATTCCTATAGAGAAGCTAAAACCTTTTAAACTTAATTCAGAATTGTCAAAATGGATAGCTGCCATAGAGACTTCTAGCAGTGAGCTCTCAAAATCAGTTTGTTTTAAACAAAGACCTTATCATGTGCCAGGTGGTAAAAGTGTCGAATTTCTCAAACACCAGGAGTAGCTTTCAGTTGAGCAGTTGATGAAAGAAAGTAGAGCCCCCTTTGTACGATTGAGTTACCTTGTAAACCCTAGCTTAATTTTACTTCCGCTATCGAATTTTGCCCAAAGATTGTAATATCCAGTTCTCTATTACTGAATCCATAGTTAAATCAAAAAAGGAACAGCCTTTAATCAGGCAAAGTAAGTATTCCTGACTTTGGAAGCTATTTTAAACTTTTTTTTGAATACTCCGGAAAAAGTTCTGGGCATGTATGTATCAAATAATACTCCTTTGTTAAAAGTTCTGTTCAATGTGTAAAAACCACCATTTTAAAAAATCTGTTTCTGAGGCTTTAAATCTATTTAACTAGGTAAGATCAGGTAAATTGCAAATATAGCGTATCCATTTTGACTGTCTCAAAATATCTCACTGTCATTCATATAGAGAAGCTGAAACCTTTTAAACTGAATTCAGAATTGCCAAAAAATGGGTAACTGCCATAGAGACTTCTAGCAATGAGTTTTCAAAATCAGTTTGTTTTAAACAACGACCTCATCATGTGCCAGGTGGTATAAGTGTCGAATTTCTCAAACACCTGGACGTGGAGTGAAATGGTTTATCTAACAATGCAGGTTGCTCACCGATCAACTCTACTGTGTCAACCCAGGTCTGCAGGGCTCTACCTCTCACTTTGTAGCCAGCGAGTCCAAACAGGGAGCCAATTGGCTCGGCTGAGTGCTGTGCATCCTGGGAGTTGTAGTTTGCAGCGCCCCACTGCTGACTTACATGCTCTACAGAACGGCTGAGGACGGTTGCCTGGTGTCATTAGCAAGCGGCGAGTATGGCGGTGGCGCGAGTCGACGGGGCTCTAGCTCCAGGAGAAGGTACGGTAATCCCTATCCCTAAATTCCAAAGTTTACTTCGCTAAGTCATATTAAATAGTTGCTTGGTGTAAAGAGGAAGCCTGGATTTAGAGGTGCAGTTTTGGATCAGTTCTTTTGATGAGGGGGTTGTAGGCAACACGGAGGCGCACTCCCTACTGGGAGTTGTAGTCCCGCTCTTTGGTCCAGCCCGGCAACATTGCCGTGAAGGCTGGATGAGGGACTTCAGTCCCCAAGAGCCTTCGCGGTGCCCGGCGCCCCTGTCCCGCGCTCTCCCTAGCCTGACTGGGCAGGGGGCTTCGGACTGCGGTGACCTTTCTGGGACGTTTACATTGAGTTCCTAGTGCCCACGGGAAATTGGCAGAGCTTTTTTGTATTTCCCGTGCCTCTCCTTCTCGTCGGTTCAGAGAACGTTCAGGAAGCATCATATCTGAAACCGCATCATAGTCTGCTTGAACTCTTCTTTGGAAGTGGCCAGTAGGTGTGATAGAATCTGAGAAAGACACAGACACGCGTTGCTCTCCCGTCATTCTGCAGACCAGGTCCTGGGGTCGAGTTTGGTCTCTGTTTGGCAGAGCGCAGGTTGGGGGTGCACCTGTGCCTGGGAGATGCCTCCGTGGGGCGCCGACCTCAGAGCTTTTGTTTTGGTTACACTCTGAGGTGTGGTAGCAGCTGACTGGATTGGGACAGACCAGGGTAGGTAGAGTTGAGGCTCATAACCTGGGGATCCTGAATTCTTATGGGGAGGAGTTCGGCTAAAAGATATGTTGACACTTAGGAATTGTGTGCGAACGTTAGGTGCGCTTTTCCAGGACAGTCTAGTTTTCATCTTGAAGAAGGGGCTCACGACGCCTCACGTGATAAGAAAAGCATTGAAACCCTCTAGGAACCCTGAAAAATTACATCCCAAGGTAGCCCCAGTCTGATCGAAAATTTGAAATTGGCAGTTACTCAGGCCCCGCCCCCTCCGATAGCTCCTTTCCTAAACCTCCCTAGCTCACCAAGACAACCCACAACAGCAGCAATTAGCATTTACAGAGCCATCCCCCTCCCCTCAGAGAGCCAGATGATATTTTGGGTGCTTTTCGTCCATTATCTTATGTTTTTTATGTAGAACAATGTTTATATTATATTCTCACTTTTTTTTTTTTTTTTTAAGGCAGGGTCTCATTATGTAGCTGTGACTGGTCTAAAACCTCTTGCTTTTGCCTCCCCAGTGCAGAGATTAAAGATGTGAGGTGTGCACGTGGCTCATCCACTTGTTGTTGTTGTTGTTGTTTTTGAAGACAAGATTTCTCTGTGTAGCCCTGGCTGTCCTGGAACTCGTTCAATAAACTAGTCTGGCATCGAACTCTCAGAGATGCCTCTGCCTCCCGAGTGCTGAGATTAAAGGCGTTTGCCACCACTGCCTAGTTGTTTTGTTTTGTTTTTTTCAAGACAGGGTCTCAATATGTAGCTCTGGTTGTCCCAGAACTCACTATATAGCTGAAGCTGGCCTTGAAATTGAAGGTGTGCTGGTGCTTTAAAAATCGCCGGGCTGTCATCCACATCTTGTAGAGCAGAAAAGTTAACTCAAGGAAGAAATGGAGGGGGCAGAGGCTAAAAGAGGAAAGACATGGGGGGGGACACAGTGAGCAGGCAGCCAGCCTCTAGGAGAGGGGTCTCAGTTACCAAACCTGCCAACACCTTAATTTTAGGGAGCTTTCAGACTATGAAAAATAAATAAGAAGAGAAGGAAACTTGTCTGTAGTGATTAGCCAGGGGGGCTACAGTTTGAGTTTGTGCTACAAGTGCTTCATTGAGTACTGCCTGCAACCTTGTCAAATCAGAAAATCATCTTATTCCATCGATTAATCAACTATACTGTGATTTTTTAAATTACTTCGAAGTGACCGGGGAGGTAGTTTACTTGGCACAGTGCTCCCTGTACAAGCATGAGGACCTGAGTTCAGTCCTGGCAACCCAGGTAAAAGGTCGAGCTTGGTGGCAGGAGCTTGTAATTTCAAGTGCTGGGAAGGTGGATATGGGCGGATTCTTGGGGCTTGTTGGCCAACCAGCCGACTCTGCTTGATGAGCTCCAGGCAGGTGAGTGACCCTGCCTCAAAAAACAAAGTGGGGGGGGGGGGGCCCTGTAGAGATGGCTCAGTGGGTAAGAGTGCTCAAAGTGATAGTATCCCCACTGGAGTTGAAACCCCCAGCATCCATGGGAAAGCCCAGCACCTAGTGCTATGGAGGCTTGCTGACTTCCAGTCTAGTGCTAGGCTTTCAGGTTCAGTGACAGAGGGTGTAAGAGAATAAAGAGTAACAGAACAAGACACCCAGCATTTTCCTCTGGCTTCCCTGGGCATGCATGATAGGCACTGCCTTCTCAGATACACATGACTTTGGGCTCTTGAAGATAGGTATACTTGTAGTTAGGTTATAAACATTTTGATCTTTATAAAAAAATAAGTTTTAGGGCCTGGTGTGATGATAGCTATTATCCCAGTATTTGGGAGGTGGGGGAAAGAAGATCAGGAGTTCAAATCTAGCCTTGGTTATGTAGTTTATGCTAGCCTAGCCAGTATCAGACCCTGTCTGAAAACAACAGCAAAGGTAAACAAACAAAAACCCAAACAACAACAACAACAAAAACCAATTCAAAACAAAGAAAGAATTGAAAGCTAAAAAGGGGGGGGGGCAAATAAGCCACGAGGTGGTGGCACCCTCCTTTTGTTATGTCCAGTTTTTGAGAACCCCAGAAGACCTCCAGAGATCACCGATGTAAATGCACAAGAGTCTTTTATCAGGCCACTACTTTTCCTGCTCTGCAGATTAGGAATTCGATGCCTGGGTCTAGGGGATCGGGTGTATATATGGGAAATGTGTAGGCTGGGGCTTTCAAGCCTTGGCATTAAATGATTGGGTGAGGGGTAAAGGAATGCTATCCTTCAAAACTGTTAACGTCTGTTCAGACAGCAAGGAGGGACCATACATCTAGAAAAGGACCTTTTTGAGCTTGGATGAAATGACCCATTTTGTTATCAGTGACTAGTGTATTTTTACAAGCTGGCCACAGCTGTCTGGGAACGATTGTTTGGCTCTTTCCCATAGCTTAAGAGTTGGGGGTCTTATCACTTTAAGGACATTGATTTTCTGTCTCCTTCAAAGACAGGAGACATCTGCACTTGGTGCCAGGAAGGGATCTTCACTTTAATCTCACTGCTAAGGAGATGGGCAGGCGCAACTCTGAGTTTGAGGGCAGCCTGGTCTACAGAGAGAGTTCCGGGACAACCAGGGAAATACTGAGAAACCCTGACTCAGAAAATTAAAATAAAACCCAGAAAAACAAACCCCCAAGCCCCTGAAAAGAAACTTCAATCCTGTTTTTTTGAATGCTATTAATTAAATACTACAGTGTACTCAGGGCTTGCATACTAGGCATAGGTTCTGCTTCTGGGCTATACTCTCAGCCTGTAATTTGAAAATTCAGAGAAAAAAAAATGTAGCATTGCAGCTCTGGATTACTATACTATTACTATTGAAACTCTTGATACTTGTGCTCTGGTGTAGTTTTAAATGTGTTTACATATTTTTTCCCCTCAGTGTGAAATGCTAAGCTCAGTTGTCATATTTGCTTTCTAACAAGATGTCTTCTCTTCTCAAGGATCAGTGGTGAACTGGTCAGGGCAGGGACTGCAGAAATTAGGTGCCAACTTGCCCTGTGAAGCTGATGTTCACACCTTGATTCTGGATAAAAATCAGATTATTAAATTGGAAAATCTAGAGAAATGCAAACAGTTAATACAGGTGGGTATGGGTTACATACGACTACTTTATTACTAAACAAAACCAAAAAGTCGCTCTACATGCCTGGAAGGCAGTAAATGTCGCCTTACAGCTTTACATGCTAGCTTCTGAAGATGAGTACATGTATTACACTACAATGGAGGAAAGAGAAGCATTATTACAAAAATGAAAACAGGGCCAGCAAGACAGCTCAGTAGGTAGGACCTGAAGACCTGAGTTTGATCCCTGCCACAGGGAGAAGGAGAGAACTGACTTTTGAGAAGATGCTGGTAACATTTGCCCATGTGCTCTTGCTCAAGGGTACTTGCAAATGTACATGCAGGCATGCATATGCACGCCCTTGCTCTCTCTATATACATATTTTAAATTTCTTATTTATTTTGCTTTTTATATATGTATATTTGTGTATATCTGTATGAATATATGCCACATGTGTATGAGTCCACGCAGAGGCTGGAAGAGGAGGTCTGATTCCCTGGAGCTGGAGTTACCTATAGATGGTTGTGAGGCACCAGACTTGGGTGCTAGGAACTAAACTCTGATCTTCTGGAAGAGCAGCAAATGTTCTTAACTGCTGAGCCATCTTTCTAGTCCCATAAATAAATACATATTTTTAAAGAGAACGTTATATGTTGACAAAATATTGTGTTAACCTAATTTTTAACTTCGTATTGGGGTAAAGAGTTTATCCATTCAAGAATGTTGGGGTTGAGGACACACTTGAATGCCACGAGTACATGCTTAGCATACTCAAAGCCCCAAGTCTATTGTCACTACTGCATCAAAACAAAGCAAACAAAAAAGAAGTGATTATTTGGTTCCTCTTAGTATACCTGTCATTGTCCTAGTTTGTGACTGAAACAGTCTTCAGACCGTTTTTTGTGGAGCTTATATTTCCAGGCTGTTGATCTGTTAATGTCTTTAGGAGATGGCCCACTGGCTCTGCAAACACACAGGCTTGAATGTGTATCACCAGCACCCATATACAAAGCTACGCACCAATGCGTGTAGTTTACGTTCAACCTGGTCATTGGAAAGGAGAGCCAGGCAGATCCTGAGAGCTAGCTGGCCAGCCAATTTAGCCAAAATGATGAGCTTCCATTTCACTGAGAGTCTGTCTCAAAGCAATAAGACAGAGGGGGATAGAGGAAGATACCCAAAGTCCTGCTCTAGCCTGTGTATATGTATAGATGGGCATGTGCACCCACACACTTACAAGATTGCAACACATAAACATAACACCACACACACACACACCAACCCCAATATCCACACACCATCCACACACATACATATCTTTAAAAATTAACAGAAGTCTTTTCAGCTTTATCTGTATTTTAAAAAGTGTGAAAGCATACATTGATTATGTATGATACTGGGTTTCATTTGTCTGTATATGTATAGACATCTTTCTATCATATTCATCTGCGTTACCCTCTCTCTTTTTGTCCACTCCCTCTAATTCCATTTCTCTTCTCAAGTGGCCTTTCCTGTTTTTTTCATGTCTTCTTTTTCTCTTCTTCCTCTTTGTCTTCCTTCTCCCCCACCTCTCTTTTTGGGACCAAGTGAATTTCATGAGAGACATGAGTGAGAATATGTTTACAGGAGCATAAATACCTTACCCGTGGCCACATCCCTGAAGAAAGCATCTTTCCTTCTCTGTCAACCATTGTCTGTTAATTCTCAGGGAGGGATAGGGTCTTCCAAGCTCTCCTCCCCACCTCCGCTTGTCCAGGAGCTCAATCTTATGGAGATCTCGTGCTGCTTCGAGTTCAAGAGTACAGCAGCCATGTGACACTCAGAAGTCACTATTCCATAGCTTTCCCCCTCTTTCCTCCTGCCCTTAGATTCTTTCTAGCTTTCTTTCCCTGCCCTCCTCGGGCCTTCGAGGGGCTCTTATAGATGACCCGTTTATGGCTGGGCATTTTAACAAATATTTACTTCCAGCACTGTGACTAGTTCTGAGTCTATGCAGTCACCACCAACCACTGCAAAAGGGCTTCTCTGAATACAGCTGACTGCAGCATTGTCTGTGGGTATATGTGCAGTCAGTTAGAAGTCTGTTTGATAGGTACATTCTATCCATTAGCAAGAGCCATCAGTAGCTTCTTTCTGAGGCTTAGACCATCCCCTGCCATGGGCTTTTGACTGGATTTACATGACCACATGTGAATTCCTTCCTGTGTCAGGGGTCAGTTGGTTACCCTACAACAGGTTTTATCTATATTTTTTTTGTTGATTAGACCAACAAACTCCAGTAATATTGTAGGCAATGAATCTGTATAATATGTGTGAAATATTACACATATTTTGTGTGTTAGGTTTGTGTATTTCAGAATGTGAAAGTAATAATGTGTGGAGATACAGATTTTGTTTCTAGCAATAATAATGTTCTCCTCTCACAGTTGTCAGTGGCTAACAATCGATTGGTTCGGATGATGGGTGTGGCCAAACTGACTCAACTCCGAGTGTTAAATTTACCTCATAATAGTATTGGCTGCATGGAAGGGCTGAAGGACCTGGTCCATTTGGAATGGCTGAATTTAGCGGGCAATAATCTGAAGGTGAGTGGCTTTCTGCTTGGTAACTAACTTTTGAGATTTTGTTGTTGTTGTTTTCTCTACCTGTTCTCTGTGAAGAAGAAACTTGGCAAGTATAGAAATAAGTAAACGAAAAAATGAGAATGTCCACTTCTATAATTGGTGTCAACACAAACTTTAAGAAGCCTCCATTTGAGACACATACTACAGTATAGTATACTTTTAAATGTGAACAGAGAATCTACATCATACTTGAGAGAGTAAATAAGATTCTAGAATGATGGGGAGGAGATACTTCTTTGCTGAGTCACACTTTCAGTACATTTCTAATGATGCAGGGAAAGTCAAGGGATCTGGATTCTGTCTACTGTTTCTGCCACCCAGGAACTATGTAATTTTGGATAAGTTAATAGTCATTGCTGTATCTTATTTTCTGATAAGGGGAGTAGAGGGAATTATAATAATAGTTGCCCTTACTGAGCGCCTACATTATGCTATGTACTTTTCTAAGCATCGTGTCTGTAGTAAGCTCATGTCAGCCTGTGCAGTAGGTATAGTTATTATGATTATTATATAGGAAGGGGAACTGAAGCACAGACAACTTAATAATCTATTCAGTTCATACATCTAAGAAGTTGCAGAGCCCAAAATTAAAAAAAAATTAGCTTCATTTTTGGAGAATTTTGTACAACTTAGAGTGTATTTTGATTATATTTATCGACATTCTTTCCCTATTTACTTCTTTTCCCACTTCCCTACCCAACTTGATGTTCTCTCTCTCTCTCTCTCTCTCTCTCTCTCTCTCTCTCTCTCTCTCTCTCTCTGTTTTAAATAACCAATTGAATCTAATTTATGCTGTCCGAGTATTCTTGGGTGTGGTGCCATCCATTGGATCGCAGTTGGCTCGCTAGGGGCCACACTCTTAAGGAAAGCTGACTCTCCCTTTGTCAGAAGCCATTAACTGCCTGTCCATAGGTCCTCAGGGGTGGGGCTTGGAACCTCTTCTCCCTCTCTGCTAAGTGTTAACTGGCTTGCTCTTGTGTGGGTCTTATACAGATACCCACAGCTGCTGTGTGTTTATGGGTGTGGTGGTCCCCTAATGCCTAGAAGATGCTGCTTTGCTCTGGTCCTTCCCCGACTTCATCCTGATCTCGCAGATTCTCTTCTCTAGTAACAGATGCCAGTGAACTAACTCTCTTAGGGCTGTAGATGTTTCCGATGTTAGGAATTGCTTGGTAGCCTTGAAAGCTTACAACATGGCTATGTTCTGAATGTTGCTCTCCCTTCCTCCCTTCTCCAGCTCAGCTCTGCTGCTGTGCTTCTAGTGACAAGAGGGAGCAGGGGCTCAGCTGCAAAGACTTAGGGGACCATTTTGTCCGTTGTTTTGAAGTGCGCTGAATAATGTGATGCTTTTCTTATAATAGACCATGGAGCAAATCAATAGCTGTACAGCTCTGCAACACCTTGATTTATCAGACAATAACATACCCCAGATAGGAGATGTATCGAAACTAATATCTTTGAAGGTAAGTGGGTTTTCTCTAACTTCTTAAAAATGATCATAAATCTAAAAAATTACTAAAAATATGGTCTCATGGTCTCATTGTGTATATGTGTATTTGTGTGCTTATTTTTTTTCTATTCTCAAAGATGCTGTTTTTAGTACTAAGTATAACTTAATTAAAAACATTAATTTCACTTAATACATGGAGGATGGAGAAATGGCTCAAAGGTTAAGAGCACTGGCTGCTGTTCCAGAGGACCTGGGTTTGATTCCAGTACCATGTTGTTGCTAACGAATTCCTGTAAGCCTGGTTCCAGGGCATGTAATTCCCTCTTCTGGCCTCCACAGGCACCAGGCATAGACATACATGTAGGCAAAACACCTACATACATAAAATAAATAATAAAATCTAAACCAAAATCATGGTATAGAGGGTTTTTTTTCCTGTATTTTTGCTTAATTGAATATTATTAGGACCACATAGACCCTTCAAACCTTGGAAGTGAAATCTGAAGCTCCATTTTCCCTACATCTTAAGCAGAAATCATTTTATAGCAACAATAATTTTAAACAATTTAATGTATCCAGCTGCCCTGATAAATGCTAAGAGAATTCAAAAAGATGATTGGATATTTTGTGCATTTTTCTTTTGTTATACCTTTTTCCCTCTGGTATGACCCGTGTGTGCGTGTGTGCATGCGTGTGCGTGTGCATGCATGTGTGAGTGGTGGATATGTGTGTGATGGATGTGTGTGTGTGTCTGTGTGTGGTGGATATGGGTGTGGTACATGGTGATGAGTTTGAATGGAGACACCTGTGTGGAACGATGCTGGGTGCCTTCCTCTATCCTCTACCTTATTGCTTTGAGATAGTCTCTCAGTGAACTGGAAGCTCACTTTTTTAGCTGTTGGCTGGCCAGAAGTCCACTTATTTGTGCCCTCCAGTGCAGGTATGACCCACCATGCCCAGCTTTTTACATAGGTGCTGGGGATTCGATGATAGGTCCTCATGGTTGTAGAGCAAACACTCTGATCCACTGGGCTATCCTTCCAGCTGTCTGTCTGTCTGTCTGTCTGTCTGTCTGTGTGTCTGTCAGTCATTTATTTATTTTTAGTTTTTTTGTGGCAGGGTTTTTCTGTGTAGCCCTGGCTGTTCTGGAACTTGCTCTGTAGACCAGGCTGGCTTCAAACTCAGGGATCACTTTAATCACAAGTGCTGGGATTAAAGATGTGCAAGTACTACCAGCTAGCTTCCAGCAGCTCTTATTTTGATATGTTTGTTTGTTTGTTTGTTTTTCTTTCTTTCTTTCTTTCTTTTTTTTCTTTTTCTTTTTTTTTTTTTTTTGCTTTTTGAGACAGGGATTTTTCTGTATAGCTCTGACCATTTTGGAACTTGCTCTATAGATCAGGTTGGTCTTGGACTCAGAGATCAGCCTCTGCCCCACGAGTGCTGGGACTAAAGGCATGTGCCACCATGGCAGTTTTTATGTTGACATTTTAAAAGGAAAGGAATATTGCTTTGAATATTAATTTAAATTGCATGCAATGCTAGTGCATCATAGCAGAGCTAAATACTACATCAGCCACATGCTCTTGGGTAAGTCATAGGTCTTGTTGGGCCAGAGACCACTTACCTTCTATTTTTTTTGGGGGGGGGGTGGGGTTGAGACAGGGTTTCTCTGTGTAGTCCTGGCTGTCCTGGAACTCACTCTGTGACCAGGCTGGCCTCGAACTCAGAAATCTGCCTGCCTTTGCCTCCCAAGTGCTGGGATTAAAGGCATGTGCCACCACTGCCCGGCGACTTAGGTGCCTTATAAGTGTTAATCTTTGATTTATGGGTGCTGAGAAATATAACAAAATAGACCTCTTTATTCTTGCATGCGTCATTTTGGCATTGTCAAGTTAATTTATTTATAATTTGTTGATTTGTAATTTTTTTTTCTTTCAAGACCTTGCTTTTACATGGGAACATCATTACTTCTCTTAGAATGGCACCTGCATATCTACCCAGAAATCTTTCTATACTGTCTTTGGCAGAAAATGAAATCCGAGACTTAAATGAGGTAAAATTTGAAGCTATTCTGTGGTACCCAGGAAGGAGAAGCCTAGGAGTCTATGGAATCTAGGAAGGGGAAAGGCCCAGAGGGGCAGGAGTGGGTCTGGAGCTCACTTTTAGACTGGGACCGTCTTGGGAGAACACGCTGCTATGGTAAAAGACTTGGCTCTAGAGTGTCATTGCTTTTCTTTCTACTTTTTCCTTACGCTGGCGGGTCAGCAGGCTGAATTTCAGTTGTAATGCTGCAATTACACTGGTGATTGGCAAAAGAGAGACATCTACTTTATAGGGGCCAATAAGGCAACTTGTTCGCCTTTCCCTGGCTGCTATTAAGTTTCAAATAGGGTTTTCTCAAGCCAGGCAAAGTCTTGCATGTCTGTGACATCAGCACTTGATAAACTGAGGCAGGAAGATTAGAAGCTAAAGGTCAGCTTGAGCTAAATGAGATCCTGTCACAAAAAAGGATCTGGTTTCCTTATCGAGGAGATAATGCTGACACTTTCTGTTGTTCAGCAAGGACAAATGGCCAGGGCTTTTTAGCGTTTTAGAAGTCAGTGACTAGTAGAATAGTAGAGTATCGCTTGATGCTCTTTAAAAACAAGAGGGAAATTGTGACATTCTCAAATGCTGCCAAAGTTATGTAGTCATTGGAACCCTGTGCTTGACACTGGACAGACATTCATTTTGCTCAACAATGGTGTCTTTTGTTGCAGATCTCGTTTTTGGCCTCTTTAAGTGAACTGGAGCAGTTATCCATCATGAACAATCCTTGTGTGATGGCAACCCCGTCCATTCCAGGGTTTGACTATCGGCCGTACATTGTCAGCTGGTGTCTAAATCTCAGAGTGCTGGATGGATATGTGATTTCTCAGAAGGAAAGGTAGACAGCATGATCTGTTTAACATGGCACCAATCAAGGGAGTTTTGGGAAAGACCAGTTCTAGAATTTTTAGTTTCCTGTAGATTATTGATTTTTTTTTTTTTTTTTTTAACTTTGAGACATGGTCTCTGTGTAGCCCTGGCTGTCCTGGAACTCGTTCTGTAGATCAGACCAGGCTGGCCTTCAACTTAGAGATCTGCCTGCCTCTGTCTCCCAAGTGCTAGAATTAAAAGTGTGTACCATCACCATCTGGCTAATCAATTAATTAAAGTGTGTGTTTAGAAATTAAAAATCCTGGTGTAATTCTAGCCCAGAGTGTTTGCTGATTATATAGGATTATCTTTCTTTTCCTAGAAAGGACAGAAAATAAATATCAGGGCTGGGAGCCAGATGTGGTGGCACGTGCCAGTCATCCCAGTACTTGAGAAGTAGAGGCAGAAGAATTGGGTGGTCATTGTCATCCTAGGATCCACTGTTGGTTCTAGAAGAGCCTGGGCTATGTAAGACTAGCCTTAGGGCTAGGGAATAAAACTCATTTGATAGGGTGCTTGCCTGCCATGTTTGAGACTCTTGCTCTCTAAGCATGGGGACCTGAGTTCGAATCCACATTAAGAACTGGATATACCAAAATATCATTCATTAAAAATAAACCCACATAAAAAGCCAAGTATAGCTTCTTGTACTGTACCTCCAGCATGGGGAACAGGGTGGCAGAAATGGGTGGATTACTCGCTAGCCAGCAATAGCAAGCTTCTATTTCACTGTGAACCAACAGTGGATCCTAGGACGACAAGGGATTTCAAAGCCCTAGTTTTTCAGAATACTGGCCATGGGGGTGAATGCCTATGAATCTAACACCAGAGAAATGGAAGCATGAATATCAGAAATTCAAAACCATGCTCAACTACATATATATTGTTTTAACTTTGTATAAGAAAGGGGTGGGGTGGGGAATGAAGAGGCAGTTCAGTAGACAGGAGCACTGCTGTTCTTACTAGGTTCCATTCCCTCTGTCCACAGGGTAGCTCACAACCAGCTGTAACTCCAGTTCTGGGGGATCCTTTTTAGTATCTTCAAATATCAAGCAAGTTGGTGTCACAACACTTGGAAGATGAAGGCAGGGAAGGCTAGTTTTAGCTACTTAAGTTCAAGGCTAGTCTCGGCTACTTGAGGCTTTGTCTCCAAAAGCAACAACAAAATTAAACAAAAGTACCAGTCTGTTCCGGTTGTATACTCTATAGGTTGGCTATGATGACTGGGTAGTTCTCAGACAATTTCTTGTATGTTTGGCATCTTCTTTTCCCTTTTATTGATGTTTAAATTGGTGGTTGGATTTGAAGATTTGATCGGATTCAGTTTTGAGGTTTTATTTATTTATTTATTTATTTATTTATTTATTTATTTATTGAGACAAGATCTCTCTACATAGTCCTGGGTCTCCTGGAACTTACTTTGTAGACCAGGCTGGCCTGGAACTCAGAGATCTTCTTTCCTTTGCTTCCCAAGTACTGGGATTAAAGGCTTGTACCACTGTGCTGATATTTTTGAGGTTTTAAAGGGAAGACTACTTTGTAGATACTATTAGGTTGTACTCAGTGTCTGGAATGTCTGTCTTCTTATTGGTAACTATAAATGATCCATGACCCAAACCATTAATTCATTAAGGATTACAAAATGGTGAAATTCTATCACTGTTATTAGTTGCATTACTTATGAGAAATACGCATTTAGTGATAAATTTTGTACAGGAAATAAAGTATTTGTAATATTTAATTCCCACTTCCCAACAGTTTTTAAAAAAAGTGACCAATTAGCTATTTTTAAAAATTTCCATTAAGAGCTTATAGATCACTTCTGTTTGATGAAGTAAATGGAGAGAATGCTCATTGCTTCTTTGAAAATAATTTAAAAATATTTGGAATCATTACTATGAACAGAGTGCCTCTAATTGTGAAAAAAATGAAAACATAAGGCCAAGGGAAGTGAGTTAGGAATATACATCCGAAAGGAGGGATTGTACCACGTGTTTGTAATCCTGCTGCTGAGGAGATGGAGATGGACATGGCTGGGCAGGTTGCTTGGAGCTTGCTGGCCAGCCAGCCTAGCAAAAGACCTTGTCTCAAAAAATAAAGTGTGTAACAATAGAAGACACTCAACCTCAGCCTCTAGTGTACATATACAAGAGTATTCACACACATGTGCACATGTGGGAATACACACACACACAGACATACGTGTGTGTGTGTGTGTGCGCGCACACACACCATCCCTCAAAATTAACTAAAAATAAGTAAGTAAAACTTGTGTGTGTGTTTTTTTTTTAAGACTTTTTAATTTATTTTACATATGTAAGTACACTGTAGCTGTCTTCAGACACACCAGAAGAGGGCATCAGATCCCATTACAGATGGTTGTGAGGCACCATGTGGGTGCTGGAAATTGAACTCAGGACCCCTGGAAGAGCAGTCAGTGCTCTTAACCACTGAGCCATATCTCCAGCTCGTAATTTTTTTTTTTTTTTTAATGAAAAACTTCCATTGGCTTTTATGAAGTAAATTCAAAAGGAAGATCACTGTTGCTTAGCAATGTATTTGACCCCTGTGCTGTCACCTCCTCCTCAGTCTGAAGGCTGAATGGCTCTATAGTCAAGGCAAGGGGAGATCGTATCGGCCTGGTCAGCACATCCAGCTTGTCCAGTATCTGGCTACAGTCTGTCCTCTTATTTCTGCACTGGGTCTTCAAACCGCAGAGGATGCCAAACTGGAGAAGATTCTGAGCAAACAGAGGTAAGCCCGTTTATTTGTGGCAGCTGAGGACTTTGGAGGTGAAGGTACCTCAGACTTTCCAGTGGTGGAGGGCACACATCTGGATGTGGGCCTTGTGTCACAGCAGAGAAGCTAAGTTACACAGTGTGGCTCGTTCCTTTACCGAACAATCATGGAAGACCGGGTCATTTGTCAACACCAAGGCTATAGCTTTGGTAGATTTGCCTTGCATGTGTGAGGCTCTAGGTTTGAGCCTTAACACCTGAAGAAAAGTACTTGGCCTTTTAGTGTAGCTTCCTCCTCTAGCATATTAATGCTAATATTAACAAGCATGGCCAGAGCTGTTTAGTAATCACTTCCCTTGTTGGAGATCCCATCTTTCAATGTTTTTGCTTGTGAAGTTATGTTCATATAAGGCGGGTGAACAATTAAATGTATAGATTAAGATAAAGTCCTTTCATGTAAACTAGATTGGCCTCCAACTCATTATGTGGAGAAGGTGACTTTGAAGGGCTGATTCTGCTGCCAGCAGCTCCACAGTGCTGGGTTTATAGGCGTGTGTTGCCATCCCCATTTTTGTCTATCAATCAAAAAAAAAATGTAACCTTCTTTACACAAACTGTTGAAAGGAGACTATTGTTCGCCAATGACTAAAGATACCCTCGTAAACTTGTTACGTTTCTGTTACCATCGTTAACTTAGTAGCAGGCGAAAACTTAGTTTTTGTTAGAAGGCAGTGGTGTTATTGGTTTTTAGGTTTCACCAGAGGCAGCTGATGAACCAGAGCCAAAGTGAAGAGTCGTCTCCTCTTGCTGCTGTTGAAACAAGGGCGCCCCGTACGCCCGAGTGTTCAAGCCCTGTGCCAGATTTCCAGGAAAGCGGTAAGGAGGTCATTTGTACCCAGTGCTCAAGAACAGCTTGCTCCACTACGTTTCTTTAATTCATTTGACCTGCTGGGTCATAGAACGTTAGTGAGTTTCTGGCAAGGTCTCTCTGTGTAGCTGTGACTGATCTGAAGCTCACCATGCAGCTCCAGCCTGGTCTCAGACTTGCTTCAAATCCTCCTGACTTTATTCATTTATACATCTCTCTCTCCTTTCTTTACTTTCTTTCTTCCTTTTTAATATTTACTTTATGTATGTCTGTGAGTGTTTGTATGTGTATCATGTGCATACAGGAGTCAGAAGAGGGCATCAGTTCCCTTGGAACTGTAGTCACAGACAGTTGTGAACCATCATGTAGGTACTGGGACCTGAACCTTGGACCCTCTGCAAGAGCAGCAAGTGCTCTTAACCACTGAACCATCTCCCCAGCCCCTCTCTCCCTCTTGAATGCTGAGATATAGCACACATGCGCCACTAAGCCTAGCTGAAAAGGATGTATTTTTGTAATATTCTATGACTTTAACTTTAGTGATCATTTGATACTGATTTGTAGATAACACATATACATGTATGTATAAATACATATATGTATATTTTATATATGTATACATATTTCATATATGTGCATCCAGATATGTGTACATGGATAGTATATTTCTAATTACATTTTTAAAAGATTTATTCATGTAATTTATGTATATGAATCTTTTATTTACATCTATGTCTGCACAGCAGAAGATGGCTTCAAATCATTATAGACAACTGTGAGCCGCTACGTGAGTGCTGGGAATTGAACTCAGGACCTCCTGAAGAGGAGCAAGTGCTCTTAACCATTGAGCCATCTCTCCGGCCCCACTATAATTAAATTAAAAAACATTATTATCGTGTATGTGGTGTGTAGGTAGGTACGTGTGTCATGAAGTATGTGTGGAGGATAGGATATCTCAATGTCATGAAGTATGTGTGGAGGATAGGATATCTCAATGTCATGAAGTATGTGTGGAGGATAGGATATCTCAATGTCATGAAGTATGTGTGGAGGATAGGATATCTCAATGTCATGAAGTATGTGTGGAGGATAGGATATCTCAATGGTGTAGTTTTCTTTTTGTACCTTTATGTGGGCTTCGGTGATTGAACTCGGGACTTCAGTCTTGTGCAGTACCTTCAACCACTGAGGCATCTTGCTGGTCTCCGTATTCCTAATTTGTGTTTGTGTATGTGTTACTGGGGATTGAACCTAGGACCTTAGGCATGTTAGACAAGTGTTCTATGCTTGAATCATAAGCCCGGCCTCATATGTTTAATTTTTAAAACTACTCCTTGTAGGGTTAGAGATAGGACTCAGTAGTTAAGAGTCCCTTCTGGGCAGCACAGCAGAGCTGGTCTTGGAGATGTGGGTATGGGAGAGTCTGCCTCGGGGCATGGAAGTGGAGAGTGGGAGAGCTGACAACTCCTTGCCCAGGCAGAGTGGGAGAACTGGTCCTGCTGATGTGTGTGCAGGAGAGCTGTAGGCTGAGTAACTCAGCTTCTACCCAGAGTCAGATCCAGGGCTCTGAGTTGGCCCAGTCCAACATCCACCCCATCTACCAACTTCTCAAGTGTACAGAGGGGCTAGTCCTGCAGATCCAAAGCTTTGTGATCTCCATGGCACAGGACAGCAATGGGGATGTCTGAGAGGAGTCCCCGGAAGGATTCAGTATTGATCGTATAGCAGAAGCCAGAGGCCTTGACAACGCCTCATTGCAATGGAGATTTGCAAGCAAAGCTATTTGGACAAAAGGTTATACTGTGTGACATACTGAGACACACTGAGATGTTTTGGTTTTTCTTTATTTTAATTTTTGATTTTTTTTTTTTTTAGGGGGAAGGTTATAAGGATGGAGGGTAGATTGGAGAGACGGGGAGCTGAGTGGGATTGGGGTACATGATGTCAAATTGATGAAGAATCAATAAAAATTTGTAATTGACAAAAGAAATAAGAGTGCCTCCTGGTCTTCCAGAGGACCAAAGTTCAGTACCCACATCAGATGGCTCCCAGCCCCTAGTTAATAAAGATTCTGATATCCTCTTCTGGGAATGTACGCATGTGTATACACACACATTAAAAAAAGAAAGAAAAAGGAAAAAAAAACCACTTTGGACAGTTTTCTTTATACAGACAGTAATGCTGGCCTTGACTTCATGAAAGTCCTCTTGCCTCGGCCTCCTAAGTGCTGGGATTGTAGGCATGAGTATCATTTTCCTGTTATTGTGCTCTCTCTCTCTCTCTCTCTCTCTCTCTCTCTCTCTCTCTCCTGTTATTGTGCTCTCTCTCTCTCTCTCTCTCTCTCTCTCTCTCTCTCTCTCTCTCTCTCTAGTTTTTCAAGACTGGGTTTCTCTGTATAGCCCTGGCTGTCCTGGAACTTGCTCTGTAGACTAGGCTGGCCTCAAACTCAGAGATCCAGTGCTTCTGTCTCCAAAGTGCTAGGGTTAGAGGCATGCCCCTTCTCACCCTTTAATCTGTTATTTTTTTTTTTAAACAAAAAAATTCTCTTAACTCCTTTATGTACATGTGCATTTTGTCTGCTTGTATATCCTTGTGTATAAACATCTCTTGTGCCTGCTGAGGCCAGAAGAGGGAATCAGATTCCCTGGAACTGGAGTTATAGTCAGTTTTAAGCCTCCATGTGGGTGCTGGGAATTGAACCCAGGTCCTCTGTAAGAACAATCAGTCCTCTTAACCACTGAGCCATCTTTCCTGCAACAAATTAATTTTCTTTTTTTTTTTTTTCTCCCATGAGACTCAGCGAGAGAGTCATATGGGAGATAGAGACAGCGGGATTTGAACTCGCAAAGGAGGGCATGGAGGCCCTCTGGCGGGCGGACGCTTAAGGCGTGCGCCACCGCTGGCTTGCCACAAATTAATTTTCTTAAAAATGTTTAGTTTGACATTTTAGTCATGTCTGAGGAAATTATTTTTTATTGTACTTGACTATATTTTAGGGATTAAATGTCTATAAGTAAGGGATTAGGGCGATGGCTCAGTGTATAAAATGTTTTAAGTATACAATTAAGAAGGCTCTTCAAATCTTGGTGATTTAAACGATGCTCCCTTGAATCTTCTAGAACCTGTCCTCCAAATCAATTCCTGGGTTGGGATCAGCAGTAACGATGATCAGTTGTATGCTGTTAAGAATAACTTCGCAGCTGCTGCACACGCTACAAGATATTCTCGGAATGACCTTCACCTGGAAGATATACAGACCGATGAGGACAAGCTAAACTGTAGTCTGCTCTCTTCAGAGTCCACTTTTATGCCAGTCGCATCAGGACTATCTCCGGTGTCTCCCACTGTTGAGCTGAGGCTACAGGGCATTAACTTGGGCCTAGAGGATGATGATGATGATGAAGAAGGTGCAGATAAATTCCCGAAAGGGCTGGAAAACCAGGATAAGGACAAGGAAAGGTCTTCATGGGATGCAAATGAGAGTTCTGTTCAAATGCTGAGACGTAAGATCAGTACAGAAGTAAATGAGGAAGCTGGGCTGCTACCTTGTCCCAAGTCAGTGATCATCAATGCTATCTTGAAGGAAGATAACCACAGTCTTACATCTCTTCCTGAGTCTGTTGGACACAGTGTGTCTCACAGAGAACCAAACAGTGCAGAAGTCATGTCTCCTACCACTTCAGAGAAATTTCCCTCCAGGATTTTGACCCAGAGACCTGTTGCTTTGGGACAAGATAATGTTACCATTCAGAAACTGAACGCAGCTGCCACTAAGCTTCAGGCCTGTTGGCGAGGCTTTTATACCAGAAACTACAATCCACAAGCCAAAGGGGTACGCTACGAAATCCGGCTGCGCAGGATGCAGGAGCATATTGTCTGCCTAACAGATGAAGTGCAGAGGTAGGTTGGAAAGTCTGCCGCTGTCCTGTTGGCTGGCAGTACCAGGTTCTGAAGTTGAGAGCTCTGGTGCAGGCTCTGTTGCTATACCTCATCTCCTGTGATGCACTGAAAGCATTTTGAGAATACAGATCATCATATGCATCTCCCTTCCCAGCATGGCAATTAGTATATAGCAAAAGTATATAGGTGTAGTATCACAAAAGACATTGAGTGACTACGTCTGTGATTCTGAACACAGAAGCAGATACTGTAGAAAAACTGGACAAGGGGCAAGAGGGACTCCACATAGAACCAAGTAGCTGACATAAGAGCTAAAGAGAAATATCAGGCATCCAAAGGGACTGAAATTCTGGGGCTAAGGCAGGAATTATTCTTCAATTCCAGGACATACATGATTGCCTTACTGCCAACCTGTGACAATTAGGAGTTCATTAATACTGCAACTTGTGATGTTTATTAATATTGTAGGCAGCTTAGGAGAAAGTAGCAAAGGACCCTGAGAAGGAATAGCCAAGAGAGTGTAGTATATTCAGTTACAGTGGGGCAAAATATTTCAGAAGTGAGAGGTACTTCATGCAGGGTAGAAAAAGTGATGCTGGATTTAGCCAGTGGTTGTTATTGGTGACTGTAGATGACCCTCTAGACTCTCCTCAGGTTCCATGATTTGCTAAATGAACTTACAGAACTCAGGAATTGCTCTGTTCACAGTTACTGTTTATAATAGCAGATGCATACAGTTTAAACTAGAGGAAATCATGGAGGAGGCTGGTGTAGCCCTCCAGGTGCCCTCTTCCAGTTACCTCCTAGTTTCCTCCCTCCCTCCCTTTCTTTCTTTCTTCCTTTATTCTTCCCTCTCTTCTTCCCTCCCTCCTTCCTTCCCTCCCTCCCTTCCTTTCCTCCTTCCTTCCTTCCCTCCCTCCCACTGTGACGTGTGATGATACCAACCAGAGGTGCTTTCCTGAGCATTTCGGGCCATGGTTTTATTGGGGTTAGGTATTTAGGAATTGTGTGCTCATGTGACTGATTTTTTCTTCAGATTTCTCGTTTCTTAGAGATAACCTGATACATGTGTGTGAGGGCCCCAGGGGAACGAAATGGGTGTTCACTGGGAATCACATAGTTAGCTTAAGCTCTGGTGCAACTCAGTTCCTCAGGTATACAAAGAGTCTCTTCTGGTAACTAGTTCAAGGGCTTGGAGGTTGCTGTACTCGCTCTCCTGCATTCAGAACATGCAGGACACAGACATCCTGCATCCCAGGTCTGATGGGCTAACTCATCACCGCACAGTAGGTTTCCCGAGAGTGGCTTTACTGGTGTGGAGATGAAAGCAAGTTTGGGATGGATTGGATAATGAATAAAAAAGTCAAGAGCTTAAAGAATGAGTGGCACCAGCGCTTTGGGAATGTTATTCTAATTAGGAAGAGAGAGTAGGGAGTTGCTGGTAGGGAATCCATAGGTAAAGGTTGATTCCTACTGTGTGGGTTCCAGGAATTGAACTCGTGTCTTTAGCCTTGTCGGCAGGCACCTTTTCTCATTGAGGCATCTTTCCAATCCTTGGAATAAGTTTGAAAAGTAGGGTAGTTACAATGCTTGGGAATAGGGTGAGGTTACCACAGTAGATTCATGGGGTGAGCTATTCTTAGGTAGAACATCTATTTGAATCCTGAGTCTTCAAAACCAAAACAACAGGAATGGGGCAGAGAGAAAGACTGGACCTGAGACATCAGTGAGTAACATGGGAAGTGGGAGAATTTATCAGAATAGGAGGCATCCTTAGAGGAGGGTCTTAGGGGTCCTATTGCTATGCTAAAACACCATGACAACTTGGGGAGAAAAAGGTTTATCACAGCTTGAAACTCTCTGGTCACATCACTGAGGGAACCCAGAGCAGGAATCCAGAGCCAGAACCTGAAATAGAAGCTGTGGAGGAACATTGATTATTGGCTTGCTCCTTAGAACTTGTTCAGCTTCCTCAGCTTGCTTGCTTGATTGCTTTCTTCCTCCCTTTCTTTCTTCCTTCCTTTCTTCCTTTCTTTTGATTGAAATTAATTTTTTTTATACAATATATTCTGATCTTGGTTTCCCCTCCCACATCTCCTCTTTCATGGAATGGACCTTAAATCCATAGTGGATGCTCACACCTACAATGTTTGTGCAACTACTGCACCAGTGTATTGTGCATCAGCCTGCTCTCTTCTACAACTGAAAGCCATTTGCCCAGAATGGGCATCACCACAGTGGGCTGGGATTTCCCAGAGTAATCATTAATAAAACAATATGCCCCATAGATTTGCCTATAGGCTAATCCTATAGAGCCATTATTTCAATAGAAATTTCCCAGATACTTCTGGGTTTGCATCAAGGTGCAAAAGAACTAAACCAGGATAAGAAGTTAGATAAAGAGTCACTTGAAAATAGCAGAAAGAAGCAGTTGGATGATCCTGATATATAAAAGAAGCAGAGAAGGCTTCTGCTTGAGAGAGCCACAGTGTTTGTGCAAATGGGTCTGTTTTGGCTAAGGAAAAGTTCAAAGAAAGGTAGTCTATAAGAGAGTTTGCTTCTTACAATTCAGGGCTGTCCGATGGCACAATAGAATGTCTTTTGGAGAGTCTAGAGAATGTATATAATTGTGTTGAAGTTCTGAGAAGGGGTGAGGTAGCTCGGGGTAGAGTCTCTGTCTAGCAGGTACAAGGCCCTGGTTTCTATTTTCAGTCCTGCAGAAATTAAAAAGCAAACACAAAACAAGCTTCAGGACAAAGTAGGGTAATGTTCAAAATGGTAATGGGCAACTGAGGAAGGCTTTGCTTTGGGCTAGGCCTACGAATCAAGATGGCGTCCATGATCTCAGAGGTAAGATGGAGGTAGGAGAGTAAGGTGTAGACGGGAGAAGTCTGTGACACCAGAGTCTCTGAAATGGGATGATAGGAAACGGGTGGCTGATGGGTTAGTTCTGCTGACGTCTTAGGAGAACATTGCTAATCTGGTCCTGAGCACGGAAGTGTAATCATTAACTGTTCGGAAGCTTTGACCAACCAGCCTTTCCTATGCCTCCTATTAACTTGTGTTTGGCTGGGAATACACAGAGATGTTTAGTACATAAGCATATGTGCACACACTCACACTCATACAAATATTTCTCTCATCTGTAATACTTTATAGAATGAATGTGTGAATTTCAATTTCAGACACATCTTATTTGGCTTCTGTTTTGAAGCATAGTTTTGAATAAGGTCTGAGCTTAGATAGTCTAAAATGGTTGTTACTAGGTTATTAATCTCTTTCTAATGCATTTGTTCAGTAGTCTCAACAGGAAGTTTAAATCAAAGTGTTCTTCCTGATGTCAACATGATCCTTTGAATCACTGTAGGTTAAGAAAAGAAAGAGATGAAGAACGTGTGAAGAATTTTGTGCAAGAAGAAGCTGTCAGGTTCCTTTGGAATGAGGTAAACCCTACTGCTGATTCCTCTAGCATCTGAACAGAGAAGGTTTCTAGTTAGTGAGACCAAAGTTATTTTTTTTTAACTTTTTATTGATTTTTTTGTTAGTTTCACATCAGGTACCCCAGTCCCATTCATCTCATCCCTCGTATCTGCCTGTGGTCCTTCCAAAATAAAAAGCACACAAACAACAACAACAACAAACCAACAAAACAAAACAAAACAAAACAAAGCATACAAAACATCTTGTGGAAGCTATAGTGTGTCACAGTGTGTCCCACAGTGTGCCCCTTCTGTCCACACATCTTCACTTGTGTTGGGGTCCGGCCTTGACTCAGGATTGGATCTCTCTCTTTCTCTCTCTCTCTCTCTCTCTCTCTCTCTCTCTCTCTCTTCAAGACAGGGTTTCTTTGTGTAGCCCTTGGCTGTCCTGGAACTCACTCTGTAGACCAGGCTGGCCTCGAACTCAGAAATCCGCCTGCCTCTGCCTCCCAAGTGCTGGGATTAAAGGCGTGCGCTACCACCGACCGGCAGGATCGGAGTTCTCAACTGGAAGCAGGGATATCTGGAAGACGCATAATAATATACACAGACTACTTTTTTGGGTACAAGCTGACAGGCAATTTTTCAAGGCTTAAAGTTTCTCTTTCTTCTCTCTCACTCTCTGCTTTCTTTCTCCCTCGCTTGTTCGCTCGCAGCTTGAGGCTGCACACACTCTGCATTCTCCTGCGTGCACTCTTTTCTCCTGTGTGCTTTTCTTTTCTTGAACTCCCACACTCCTACACAGCCCTGTGCGTTCCCCTCTCATTCACACACACTCTCCATACACACTTCACATTCTCTCTTCACTCACTCTTCATATGCTCTTCTCATGCTCGCTCACTCACTCACTCGCCTTTCTCTTGTCTCAATCTTTTACTGATACTCCAAAGGCATTGTATAATCACTGCCAAATCAAATTCAAAAGAGTAACCACATCCCACGAAGAATTAAGAATTACAATTTGTTCTCTAAAGTTTCAAACTTCCCTATTCCCAGGACTGTAGCCAAAAATAATAATAATTACAAACTTATCATTATTTAAACTTTAACTTTTGATTTATTATACTTTAGAGCTCAGAGCTCTGAGGTCAGCTACTTGCATTTTTCTGTGAAGCTCTAATGATAACTGACATGTGCAAAGCTGCCAGGCAGTGGCCAGAAAGAATCAAGTTAACCCTTAACTCAGTAGTTCTGCTAGCTTTCTACTTCTGTACATTGCACACAGTGACTCTCCTACGAACCCCAGTGTTTTGACTAAGTTAGTGTTTAAAATATATAATTGTATGTTTTCTGTACTTGATTATTTAGGAACCACTCTTAAATGTTATGCAAAACTTATTTCATAACTTCAATAGTTTTTTTTTTCTTTTCTTGGGATCCCAGTGTTGGCTCTATTTCATTTTCTAATAATTGTCAAACTTTCTTTGCAAGTCAAGTATTAATCTGGAACCACCATTGTGCAGTTATTGCGTTGTTTCCAAGATGAGAACACACAGCATGCACCTGGGCCATTAGGACTGTGCTGTGCTGTGCCCCATGTCTCAATTTTTAATTGTTTAAGAATCATTACATCAAGGAACATCTAGTTTCACAGAATTCACCAGGGCAGAAGGAGAAAGAAGTAAGAAAGTCAGGTATAATAGAATAATTATGCACAGCAAGGCCAACTGAAAAGTAGTCACACACAAATGAAATCTATACAGTCGTGGGCTACTGAGATGTCTCCATCCCACTCTACTGTGGGCAGTCCGTAGTTTCAGATGGCGGGTCCCCTAGAGGGATGTGTCTCCTGCTTCTCAGGGTCCCAGATGCCATCCTTTTTACAAGGAGCTGCTGCGGGCTTCTGTGATGTCTCCATCCTGGCCTTCTGCAGGCAGTCCCTGTCATTGTATGCTGTCCCCAGCACATTTGCAAGTGTTTATTGCTGTGCATTATTAGTCTGGTTTGAGTTCCCTGGCTTCTGGGACACCATCAATATTGTTTCCTCACCTGGACACCTCTTAGATTATCTGTATTCACCCTGTGTCATGGGGATGCTGCAGCTTGGGATTAATAGGTGGCCCTTTCATGCACACCAACGGTTCTATGATGATGTAGATTTTGGAGTGGGCCAACTCAAAGCTCTGGATCTGGGCCTGTGCAGTAGCTGAGCTGGCCAGCAGCCTGGCTCTCCTTTAGACAAACCGCCAGGGTTACTTTCCAGCATTGCTTTATCTAGGCCACCCAGTGGCTCCATCGGCAGGAGGCAGGGTCAGCTCTCCTGTTTTCATGCCCTCTGGCTGGCTCACTGGTACTCATGCCTCCAGAGCCAGCTCCACTGTGCTGCCCAGTCAAGGCACAGGGCATACTCTCCTAAGTGCTGCAACCAGTGAGGGGCTGGATCAGCTCTCCTGTACTCTTTCCCTAGGTGGGGGTGGGTTGCCTGTGCTTCCTCCACCAGGGCTAGCACTACTGTTCTGCCCAGGCAAGGGTCAGGGCCTGTTCTGCTTTCCTGAGAGCTTCAGCCATGCTCCAGCCAATGAGGGACAGGGTCAGGTCACCCTCTGTCATGACCCAGCAGGTGGAGGGGAAAGGTGGGTAAAGAGGCTGGAGGGCATCATACCTATAGCACCTCAAGACAGGGGTGAGGCAAGCTTTCCCTTGTCTTTGTCCTTGGGGCTGGATCACCTGCCAACCTGGACGGAGATGTGGAGTTAGCAAAAAGAAAGACTCTGACCACTGGTTGACATTCAAGCAATTGGCCCCGAATAGCTCCACCTGTCTTTATTTATACAGAATGTTAGAGCACTCCAACATGCACTTTCAGCTGGGCAGTGGTGGCTCACGCCTTTAATCCCAGCACTTGGGAGGCAGAGGCAGGTGGATTTCTGAGTTTGAGGCCAGCCTGGTCTACAGAGTGAGTTCAAGGATAGCCAGGGCTACACAGAGAAACCCTGTCTCAAAAAAACCAGACCCTTTCCCCCCCACCCCCCAAAAAAGAAATAAACCATGCACTTTCAGATTTTTCTTTAATCATTATCCAAGAATCTCAACAAGTATTTATTAAAATTTATTTTAAGTTTTCCTTATTTCCTTGTGGTCACTGATTAGCCTTTTTCCATATCTAAGGAGTATAGTATTATAGTCCAAATGATTATGTCATAGCTAAGCACCTGAATATTGTAAGCCAAATGATTTAAATATCGTATTGCAAGCCAAATGATTATATCTAGCCAGGCACATCCAGTGTGAATTGTGCACAGGCTGGCAGCAGACATGCAGTTTCAAAGTAAAAGACAATTAGAATCCAAATAAACTTTTAACAGAAGTGTAACCTGTGTATTTTATCACCTTCTGATTCAACGTGCTCACAATGTATTTTAAGTTGTCTTTATGCCATAATTTGTCTAGTTTTATAGTATGGTCCTGCTTCATACAACTTTTCCAAAAAGAGTAGAAACTAACACTTAACACCTTCCCATCAACTTGTACTGTTCCCCTTACCCAAGGCAAAGATGAATCTATCCAAATTATATTTCTTTTAAGAGCTAGCAAATTTTACTTACTAACTTATCCTATGAATGGACTAATTTGTCCTGAGAATGAACTGTTGACCTTTAGGCTCTATCTTCTTTCTCTCTTTTAAAAAATTGGATATTTTATTTATTTATATTTTAGATGTTATTCTCTTTCCCCATGCCCTGCTCCCCCAACCCCTAAGGCCCCTATCCCATCCCCCCTCCTCCTTTTGGCTTTTATACCATTTTAATTACATGCAAGTATTCAGGTCAGTTCTAGGTTGAAGAACTAGCAGTACAATAGGTGCAAATAGTCAAGGAGCAAGCAAGGCGATAAGCAAAATTCCATGACCACTCCCTTGATCACTGTTTCTAAGGACTTATCAGGATAAACAAAATATCTGAGCCAACTTTCCTGTCCTAGCCCAAAGTCATTTTCATGCCTGAAGCCTACTTCTTTGTTCTAGCCTAAGATTTAGATTCCTGACTGAAATTACTTCTTTGTTCTAGCCTAAGATTTAGAATCCTGCCTGAAATGACTTCTTTGTTCTAGCCTAATGTCAGATTCCCGCCTGAAGCCTACTTCTTGTCCTTGGCCAATGTCATATTCCTGCCAAGCAGCCCATTTCCTTGTCCTTGGTTCATGTCAGATTCTTGCCAAGCAGCCCCAAAAGCTGCCCACATCTTCCCCTTTTTTATTTCATAAACAAGACTGAGCCTGTATTAGGTCATTCTGCCAAGAATGCCTTCCTTACCCGTCATGGAATATGCATTATCCAAAGCAATTAACTTCTGTCTTAGGTTGGTAAGCTCTGTGAGGATCTTACCCATCCTTGGCTTGCCAGCTTGTTAATTTAATAACTCTGTCTGGGGGTCCATTTTCAGGTTCAAGCAATATACTTTAGCTGCCAACATGTTGATGTTGTTAAAGACAAGCTTTAACACAATGGGCAGGAGTAAAAGTATACCCAGGCCAAAAAGGGCTAGCATGATCAATCTATATATGCCATTTTTGATGCTTGACCAAAATGGAAATACTGACCTCAGGCCATGGGTAATTTTATCAGCATTATCTGCAGCATCAAAGCTCAGCAGAGCAGCATTCTTTAAATTTATGAGCTTACTAGGCAAAGTTAAAACATCCAGAGAGTTGTTAGAATTATGCCAAATACCCTGCAAGTGTCTTTAAATTTTTTTCTAGTTATAATGACTATCATTGTAAATTTTAGAAGTAACACAACTCCATTGGTACTTGGCATGACACTTGAGATGGCTCCTTATTCTTAAACTCTGAACCTCCTTCCAACAATTTGAATAGGATAAAGAAGATCAATCTGTTGTTCCAAATGCCTATCTAAATCCTCTTATATACTCAACACCTTAGTAACAATTTTTTCCTAAATGATTAACAAAAGTAGCTGTCTTAACTTCTTGTGTCAAAGCAATTGCAGAAGCAGTGGTGCTAGCAGTTAATGTAATTAGAGCTGTTATACCAGCAATAATCAAGCCCACTACCCTCTTGCTTCTGCTTAAAGCCTAACTTATTTCTTCCAGTACTTGCAAGCTTTTTTTTTTTTTTTTTTTTTTTTTTCCCAGAAAACCAAGGTTTTGTAATACTCAGGGCAATAAGACAAAAGCTGGCTGATAGACTCCCGTAACAGACATGCCACATCTCAACACAGTAATACAATTAGAAAGTGTACAATCAATGCAACTTACAATAAATACTGTAGAAGAAACAAAAGTAATTTTAACTTGACAATTAAAAGAGCTTTAACACATGCACTAACACTTGTTTGAAATCCAGATCCTGACTCAACTTTATCTCTTGCTAGCATAACATCATAGAAAACTGCAGCTAACTCCCAAATATGACTCTGAAAATGTCCAGAACCTGCCTTCCAAATAAAGACTGTTATTTCTAATATTGGATTGACTTCTAGACCAGTACATGATTGAGACCGAATAACTAGTCACATTTAAGAAAAATACAAGAGTCCTTATAACTTCTCTTTTTGATTCTCTGTCCCACAAGGTCTAAAAACTTGAGGCAAGGCAGTTTGTCCCATCAGGGATTAGGAAAGCAAAGGTGGGTCAGGAACATATGTCCCATACAGCTTCCCAGTCACCAGTTACGGCATGGAGCAAGATCATAGGTTAGCATCATTCTTTGTCCTGGCATCAGCATGTCTCACCAATCACTCTGGCAGCCACCATGCTCCTTTAGCATCCTGCAGAAAAAAACACAAACATGCCCTCTATGATCCTGGGCTTGTTAGAGCTCCTGGGAGTCCAGCCTCCTCTGGGTTTTGGGGGAATTGGGCGCAGAGGTGATGCTCAAAGTCTGCTCAGGGCACCATCGAAGACTGGAAAGAAACCCGTGCCACTGGCTGGGAGTCTCTATGTTCTCTTAATAGGTTTAAACTTTCCCTTTCTTCCATGTATTGGTGGGTTTAAGTCCTCAGAAGTAGTTGATATTTCCAAGGCCCTTTCTATTTCCTCATAAATCAGTTTTTGAGACCATCCAATAAGGGATCCTTTATAAAGGCCTTGATCAATCATGTCTTTACTTAACTTTTTAAGTAAGCAGGAATCATAGCCCCCCTCTCCAGAGGACTGACACAGTCGTTCTAGATATCATTCCCCCTGGTCTTTGCCAAGTGAGAGAAGCTCCAAGGGCCTTACTTCCAGGAGGGCATCCCCAGAACGTTCATGCACCTTTCCCAGGAAAGACAACCTGGTTCCCACTACTCACCCATGGCCTCTCCACCAGGACTAGCTCCACTGTGCTGCCCAGTTGAGGTGCAGGGCCTGCTCTCCTGAGTGCTGCAGCCTGTGAGGGGCAGAGACTGAAGTCATTTTAAGCCTTTGGTTTTTTTTTTTTTTTCATATATTTTATTTTATATTTTATTTACATTTAAGATGCCATCCCCTTTCCACATTTCCCCTCCCTAGAACACCCCTGTCCCATGCCCCCCACTTTCCTTTTTGCTTTTATACGATTTTTTTTAAATGTTAATCAAAGGATTTATAAGTTTGGTAATGCTCAATCAGAAGCGTAACCCAATACCCAATCTAGATATAAAAACTATCTTTGACTGGTGGAGACATGTGAACATCTGCCTCCATGCCCCCTCTCTCTTTCTCTCTCTCATCACCTAGCTTCTCCTCTTCTTCATCTTCTCTCTTTGCTCTATCTCTTCCTCTCAGTATTCCTTCCCACTTAGCTCCTCCTACATATCACTCTTCCTGTTAAAGTAAAACTTTTCTCTCAAAATACAATTAGAGCATAATTATTCCTAATTGTACCAGTGAGGTACAAGATAGTCCTAATAACCCAGTCCATCATTTTGTTGACTAACTAATACCTCTGTTATCTCTTCTAACTAAAACACTTACTTTTGATCCTGACTTTTTTGGCTTTAGAATGAATGTCAGCTGAAAACCATCTACTCAGATCTTTTCTCTCAAAGTAAATAGCCAGGATTGGCTATGAGACTATAGGTCTTCAACCCCATCAGAAATCCAGAATGACTGATTTAACTGAAGTTATGGGAAGCACTAAACATAACTTCTAAAACTTAGCCAATTTATAGAGACTGCTGAACACCTGAAAAGCCCCTATACTACCGAACGTTGGAGCATCAAATCTTCAGCCTTCTGGCCCAGAATCATCTAACAGACCTTAGTGATACAGGATTATTAAGGGCTGATTACTCTGTCTAGGCAGATATAATCAGTCGACTATTCTGCATGTGTGTCCTTTTCTGGACAGTAATTTGTCTGTAGATGGAGAGAGGCAATTCTTGCCTAGTGGCTGTCACCACACAACTGGAGTAACTCCAAGGATGCTCAATTTCTTCTTAGAATCCACGACAGGAAGTTGTCAGGAGTAGACAGGTCTCTAATCAATATGAACATTAATATATAAATATTTGTAGCGTCAGTTCTATGGACTTCTGATGTTTTGAAAACCAACTATCCATGTAAGGTAACCTGGACTGTTGTCTGTTCACTCCTCTCAGCTATTTCTAAATAAAATATGGAAAACACCCTAACAATAAACTCAAAGATATGAATTTGCTATAGTCCCTTAACTCATAGGTTAACCATCCCAAATCAGTTAAAAAAGTTAAAAAAGGGCTGGGTCTAGGCCTTGTATTCCTAAATGTGTTATACAGGCACAATGTCCATGAGAGCATCAATATTCATCTCATTTTTATATTAATAAGAGGCTCCGGGGGCTGGAGAGATGGCTCAGTGGTTAAGAGCACTGACTGCTCTTCCAGAGGTCCTGAGTTCAATTCCCAGCACCCACATGGTGGCTCACAACCATCTGTAATGAGATCCGATGCCCTCTTCTGGTGTGTCTGAAGACAGCTACAATGTACTCATATAAAATAAATAAATAAATCTTAAAAAAAAAAAAAAAGAGGCTCGTACCAATGAAAACCTTAAATTTGAAATCAAAGTAAATTTTGTACCATTTAAGAAATTATGACTTCATCTTGATAATAATTATACAGATTTCTACCAATAGGTTATGGCTATGCAATAAGTCCTAGCTAATCCCCCCGTTCCAACAAAACAACTACTTTTCCCTAGAAAGACAGACCATTATTAACCACATTAGTCCCCAAGCTCAGGGAATAGGGGCACTGACTCTTCTTTAACTTCTTCAAGCTGATTAAGGGCGTTGAGATTTTAGAAGAGGGGTTGGGGGAAGAGTAAGTTGATAAGCCTCTGATGCTGTGTCTTCACTGAATCCAGATGGAATTCCAGGACATCAGAGGTTTGGGCAGGTCTGCTCAGTATGCTTGATGAGTAGATACACCAAGGCTGTGTATTCTGCAATATACAATTCTCAGAACAAGTTTAGTATCAAGAAAAAAAAAATCCCCCCCCCAGGGGGCTGGCATTTTTTTTTAAAGGATGTTGGTTCTCACAACTTTTTTTTTTTCGGTTGTTAAAATTGGTTGTAGTATTTATGTTTCAGATTTTATCCCCTTACCCTACTTCCTCCCACCACCCAGAAACCTCCTATCCCATCCCCCTCCTCATGCTTCTATGAGACAGTGACTGCACCTATCCCCCCTCATTATCCCCTCCCTGCCCTCAAATCCCCCCCCCACTCTGTGTTCATTTTTTTTTTTTATGGGACCAAGAAATTCCTCTCCCACCTATGTCCGACAAGGCCATCCTCCCCTACATATACCTCTGGAGTCTTGGGTCCCTCCCTATGTGTTCCCAGGCTGGTGGTTTAGACCCTGGGGGGCTCTGGTTGTTTGGTATTGTTGCTTTCCACCTGGGGTCAATAACCCTTTCTGCTCCTTCAGTCCTCTCACTAAGTTCTCCATTGGGAAACCCCTGATCATATCAGTGGTTAACTGTGAGCATCATCCTCTGAGTGTGTTAGTCTTTGGCAGACCTCTAAGGAGACAGTTATATCATGCTCCTCACATTATGCACTTCCAGCCATCCACAACAGTGTTTAGCTTAGGTGGCTGTACATGAGATGAATACCCAGGTGGAATGGTCTCCTGATGGCCCCTTCTTCAGTTTCTGTCCCATGTTTTGTTTCCCTATTTGCTCCCTTGAGCATTTTTGTTTCTCATTCTAAGTAGAACTGAGGCATCCCCTCTTGGTCTTCCTTCTTCATGAGCTTCATGTGGTCTGCGGGTTGAGTCTTCGCTAATCCAAGCTTTTGGGCTAACATCCGTGGAGATATGTTTGTGTAGCTACCTTCTTTTACGGTTTTTGGAAGATTACTTTCCTACTTTTTCTAGGTTGTAGTTTCCCTCCTTGTGTTGGAGCTTTCCACCAATTATTTTTTGAAGTGCTGGATTTGTGTTGAGATACTGTGTAAATTTGGATTTGTCATGGAATATTTTGGTTTCTCCATCAATAATGATTGAGAGTTTTGCTGGGTATAGTAGTCTGGGCTGGCATTTGTGTTCTCTTAGGGTCTGTATGATATCGGTCCAGGATCTTCTGGCTTTTATGGTCTCTGGTGAGAAGTCTGGTGTAATTCTTATAGGTCTGCCTTTATATGTTACTTTGCCTTTTTCCCTTACTGCTTTTAGTATTTTTTCTTTGTTTTGTACATTTGATGTTTTGACTATTATATGGTGGGAAGTATTTCTTTTCTGGTCTAAACTATTTGGAGTTCTGTAGGCTTCTTGTATATTTATGGACATCTCTTTCTTTAGGTTAGGGAAGTTTTCCTCTATAATTTTGTTGAGGATATTTACTGGTCCTTTTAGTTGGGAGTCTTCCCCCTCATCTATACCTATTATCCTTAGGTTTGGCCTTCTCATTGTGTCTTGGATTTCTTGTATATTTTGGGTTAGTAGCTTTTTGTATTTTGCATTTTCTTTGACAGTTGTGTCAATGTTTTCCATGGTATCTTCTGCACATGAGATTCTCTCTTCCATCTCTTGTATTCTGTTGGTGATACTTGTGTCTATGACTCCTGATCTTTTTTTTAGGTTTTCTATCTCCAGGGTATGGTCCCTTTGTGATTTCTTTATTGTTTCTACTTCCATTTTTAGATCCTGCATGGTTTTGTTTAATTCCTTCTCCCGTTTGGTTGCATTTTCTTGCAATTCCTTAAGGGATTTTTGTGTTTCCTCTTTAAGGGTTTCTATCTGTCTACCAGTGCTCTCCTTAAGTTCTTTGAGAGTGTTATTTATGTCTTTCTTAAAGCCCTCTATCATCATCATGAGAAGTGATTTTAATTCTGAATCCTGCTTTTCTGGTGTGATGGGGTGTTCAGGGCTTGCTCTGATGGGGGAGCTGGGTTCTGATGATGCCATGTAACTTTGGTTTCTGTTGCTTATGTTCTTGCTCTTGCCTTTTGCCATCTGGTTAACTCTAGTGCTGCCTGTACTTGCTGTCTCTGACTGAAGCCTGCCTTTCCAGTTATCTAGCTTGTGTCTGATCTCCTAGGGGTCCAGATGTCTCTGTGATCTTTTCCAGCTGCACTGATTACAGTGGTACCTCTAGGATACCTCAGGATATGGTGCCTCCAAGGTAGCAGTCCAGTTAGGTGTCTGCTATTCTGGGTGCAGTGTCTCCTCTAGAATATCTCAGGATATGTTGTCTGACGCTCTGAGTTCAGTTGTTCCTCTGTGGATCTGGATTGAGTGGACCTTCCAGTATGTCTCAGGTGGAATCCAGGGTCCACACAACAGCAGGCCTGGCAGAGGTCTGGTCCAGGCCTCAGATCTGAGAACTAGTTTCTAAGATCTGAGAACTAGTTTCTGTCCAAGTTAGAGCGCTTGGGATCCCCGCTTCCTCTGGGTTCTTGGAGGTTGGGGGCAGAGCTGCCACCCAAGATCTGCTCAGTGCTCTGGCCCAGACCCGCCTTTGGTTTTATTAGTACAGAATTTAGCATCAATTTGGTTTTAAAACAGTAGTTCTCAACCTGTGGGATTAAATAATCTTCCCCTGAGGATTAAATAATCTCACAGAGGTTGCATATAAGCTATCCTGCATATCAGAATTTACATTACAATTTATAACAGTAGCAAAATTACAGTTATGAATTAGCAATGAAAATAATTTTATGGTTGTAGGTCACCACAACATGAGCAACTGCATCAGAGGGAGAGCAGTCAAAGTGAGAGCAAAACTTCTCCATTCGGCTTTCTCCTCTCCCCAGCTGTCTAGTTCATTTTATTTCATTTTATCTTATTCTATTTTTGAGCTAAGTTCTCATGTAGTCCAGGCTAGCCATAAACTCACTCTTGCTAAAGATGACCTTGAACTCCTGATCTTCCTGCCTGCATCTCACAAGTGGTGGGGTCATAGGTGTGCCCCATTACAACTGATTTGTGTAGTGCTGGTGTTCAGAACCAGGACCTCATACACGCTAGGCAAGCGCTATACCAGCCGAGCTACATCCCTAGTATTACTTTCTTGCTTGCAATAAAAAAAAAAAAAAGGATTTCTATGGATGGGTGTTTTGCCTGCATGTATGTATGTGACCTATTTGCATACAGTGCCTTTCGGGCCAGAAGTGGGTATGGAAGCCTTGCAGCTGGAGATATAGACAATTGTGATCTGTTGCATGGCTGTTGGGCACTGAGTCCTTTCCTACCCTTGCTTGCTTTTTGTTTGTTTGTTTGTTTTGGTTTTTCGAGACAGGGTTTCTCTGTATAGCCTTGGCTGTCGTGGAACTCACTTTGTAGACCAGGCTGGCCTCGAACTCAGAAATCCGCCTGCTTCTGCCTCCCAAGTGCTGGGATTAAAGGCGTTTGCCACCACCACCCAGCACTTGCTTTTTTGTTGTTGCTGTTTTTGTTTGCTTGTTTTGTTTGTTTTGTGAGACAGGGTTTCTCTGTGTAGCCCTGGCTGTCCTGGAACTCACTCCATAGACCAGGCTGATCTCAAACCCACAAAGATCTGCCTGCTTCTGCCTCCCAAGTGCTGGCATTAAAGGCATGTGCCACCACTGAAATTGCTCAGCTTGCAATTTTTATAGTAAAAATTTGAAATGATTGTTATAACTTTAAGATATAAAGGGTCATATTGTTAAGAACTTGGGATATTAGAAAGTTATAAATAATACAGTTTAAAATAATTGGAAATCCTATGTCTGCATCTATTTCTAAAATAGACTGATTTTAGAAGATCCACTTAGACTCACAGGTGCTAACTGTCCCTTATCGACTAGATGTTGGTCTATATTTTGCACATTATCGACCCCTTAGTGAGAAAGATGCTGTCGTACTTCTCCAGTGAGGCAGGAGAACTGCTACGACCTTCCTTCCTCTCCTGCCGGGGATTGCCCTTTGCTGTCAAGGACACAAACCACTGTGCCTGCCCAAGTAGGCTGGGGTCAGCCCTGTGAAGAGGTTAGCGGAGTAATGACTGCAGGCAACTGTATGACTTCTGGGGCGGGGGGGGGGGGGGGGAGCTCCGGACATTTAAAAAAGACAGATATTTACTTTATACTAAGACAGGATATCTACTTTATACTAAAACTGTATCTCCTGGTTTACAGGTGAGATCTCTACAAGCTTGGCAACAGACAGTAGAGCAGCGTCTAGTTTCCTGGCATACTGATGTGCCTCCTATATCAAGTACTCTGGTGTCACCTAAGCCTCCGTTATTTCCACACCATCAGGACCCCTCTTCCGATCAGAATTCTGATTGGTTCCTTGCTGAGGATGAAGCTCCTCAAGGGAAATCAGTGCCAGACTTTCCCGACTCTGGTTTTCACTCCTCCCTGACAGAACAAGTTCACTGTTTGCAGGATTCTTTGGATTTTGAAAAAAGTTTGGTAGAAAGCAGCGAAAACTCCGTGTTGGGGAATTCCGCTGACACAGTGAAATGCGTCAAAGACCCAGAGTCAGAGGCCACTGCTGAGGAGCACAGTGACTGCAGTAAGGAAAGCTTAGCCAGTGAGCAGGACAACACCCTGCTCCAACAGTATTTAACTTCCGTCCAGCAGCGGGACGACGACGACAACGACGACGACGACGCTGAGGCGGCAGATTCTGACGACGTGGCAGGAGGAGACAATAAGCGTCACCTAGCTTGTTCTCCGGAAAGGTTAGATGCCTCCTCTGACAGCGAGACTCAGAGAGCATCTCCTCCTACTTTACAGGAGATTAGCCAGACGCCAGAGAATTGTAAGTTAAACGAAGAAGCCCAAGGGCAGCCTCCGGAATGTGATGCTGGGTTTCAGGTGTTGCATGTGGGTGTCACTGTGTAGCCTGTCTGACTAACTGGGAAGCAGAAATTCACTTCGATTTTCTTAATGTTCTTAGTTTCTTTTGCAGGGGAGCAAACCTTTCCCCCATTTTGTTATTGTTTGTATTCAACCTGTATTCTTGTCCCACACGTTTGAGATATTAGCTACTGAACTACACCTTCGTTTTCATTGTACTACTGTACTAAACAATGTTGATATTAAAAGGAGTATGCACTTTATTTCTCAATAATTACACCAATAATGTTTCCTTTACATCCGTACTGCTTTTCAGAAACAGTTTCTTGAAGTAGCTTGTTTATTTAAATAGGAGAACTTGGTTCTTAACTACATGGTAAGGGATATAATACGTGGGACATGACTAGGATGAAGGTTATGGACAACTGAAATTTCCCAGGCAGTCTCCTTGGACTAAAACTGGGTTTTCACACTCTGAGTTAAGGAAAGCCTTCTGATATAAGAACATTTAGGGAGAATAAGGTTTAGTGTGTATGTGTGAGTGTGAGTGAGTGTGTGTGTGTGTGTGTGTGTGTGTGTGTGTGTGACAGTTAAACTCTGAGCCTTGACCATGCTAAGCTTGGGCTTTGTCACTGAACTGTTCACCTAACTCCTAGATTATGAGAGTTTTAAGTGGGGTGATTAAATTGTCTCATGACAAACGTTCGCTAATTTGTGAATCAGTTTTGAAGTAAAGTATTCCATACAGGATTAAAGTCAAGCTTACTTGGGCAAGGGGATTTCTCTGTGATATGGAGAAAGGAGACATGAGAGGTGTTCACTTGCAATCATGCTGCTCAAATGTCTCTTTTTATTATGTACTTTTTAGGCTGTTGACATTTATGTGCCAATATTTTGGGATGAAATAGATTGTAAGAAATCAATATGTATTCATCATTATGTTCTTGCTTTTATTTCTATGTATACTATGTATATTTCACCCCAAGAGCCAAAGCTACATTTTGTGTGTGTTTGTGTGTGTGTGTGTGTGTGAGAGAGAGAGAGAGACAGAGAGAGAGAGAGAGAGAGAGAGAGAGAGAGAGAGAGAGAGAGAGAGAGACAGAGACTGTGGACCAGATCTATGGCCCTGTGCATGCTAGGTAAGTTCTGTACCACAGAGCTGTGTCTCAGTCCTTATTTCACTCATGACCTTTGTCCCACAGTGAAGAACATTTAAAATCCTGACAGACTGGAAATGATTTTTTTCTAAATGATTTTTTTTTTTTTTAAATCTAATCTCTGAAAAGTGCCACATTTGAAGGACAATTTACTGGTGACTAAGAAAAAAAGAAATCAGGCTGGGCCTGGTGGTACATGCCTTTAATCCCAGTACTTGGGAAGCAGAGGCAGGCGGCTGCTGATGAGTTCAAGGCCAGCCTGGTTTACTAGTGAGTTCCAGGTGAGCTAGGGCTGCATGTGAGACCCTGTCTCAAAACGAACAAAAAACTCAACAAAACCGTAAAAGCAGCAATAGTAACAATAATTATAGAAAAGAAAAAAATAATAAAAATTATCTTCAGGAATAATCATATTGTTCTTGAATGTGAAGATCTGTCAATTAAAGGTGACATTTAGGAACTTGGCGTTAAAAAAAAAAAGGAACTTGGCATTATATCTCTTAGAATGTTCTGCTGTCATTAAATAGCACAGCACAGATCTGATTGTTCCAACTGTGGACAAGCAGCTGTTTCAAATTCTGACAATATTCTGTTCTCCAAACCTAGGTGCTAAATCACCCATTATTCTGTTAAAGCTATTAGCACCCCTTTAATTGAAAGTATATAAAACAAAAGTTCTGGTCCTTCCAAAATAGAGTTAAGTACCACATGGTACTTGCTGAGAGGTCCACTTCTACGTTACGGTGAGCTGGACTTGCTTGCTTAGTTTATAAATATGTAGCACTCAGGTTGAGAAGGCTTGCATTTCATTCTCAGAAATCCAGAATCCTTTGAAAAAAACATGTTTTCTGTGTTTTATAAACAGAACAACAGTCTTGACTTCAAACTATTTTCTCTAGTATAGATGTGTAATATTGAATGCTTGATGGATAAAAACTGAAATTTAACTCTGAATAATAATTACCTTTTATAATTTTGCATTTTTAAAAAAATATTGTGTCTGTGTATGTGAGGGAGTATCTGTGTGTGTGTGTGTGTGTGATAGTATCTGTGTGAGTATGTGAGACTATGTGTGTATGTGTGAGTTGTGTATGTGTGCAGCGTATATGTGTAAGAGAGTGTGTATGTGTGAGAGTTGTGTGTATGTGTGCAGCGTATATGTGTAAGAGAGTGTATATGTGTGAGAGATTGTATGTCTATGTGTGAGAGCTTGTGTGTGTGTGAGTGTTTGTATGTGTGAGAATTTGTGTGTGTATGTGTGCAAGGGAGAGTGTTCATGTATATGAGTGCACCCACTGAAGAAAGCCAGAAGTGGGCGTCAGCTCCCTCGAACCTGAAGTTAGAGGTGTTTGTAAGCTGTCCTTCAAGCCTATCTTTCATTTGTTTTTCAATGGGCCATAAAAATTTTTCTTATTTTTCTATTTTTACAGTTAAGTGCCTCATTTGCTGCCCACAGTTAAAGAAAAGCATCCCACTGCGGTAGCACCAAAACTGTCACGGCACATTAACTTCAGAAAAGTGGCTGCTGCGCCATGGTTGAGCTTCCCCGAGTGCCGTTCTGGTAGCTGCTTCTTCCTTTACTTAAGTAATGGCAGATACAGCCATTTCATCGGATAGGCATTGTCAGCAGAACCTACTGTTCTTTTGTCTGTTTTTCTAGTCTGAAAATGGCATTCAACGTATCTTTGTGAAAAACTTGGCAGAATATGATAATTGCTCGTATTCTGCTTTACCTCTCTTTGATTTTTGCCAGGCTTTAGAAGTATGGGAATGGGGAGTAGCCTGCTTTGAGCTGCAGAGAATCTTGAATGTAGGTGAAAATGCAATACGCCAGAATGTAGGAAAACTAAGGCAGAGACTTAACGTATTTTTATTGGTTTATATAATTTAAAGGTAACTTATGTAACTAAGGAATAGTAATTTATGTGACTCTGGATTATTTACTAGTCTGGCTGGAAAGGGAACAGACCAGGGAGTCTGGGGAGTTGGACTTTGATCTTGGCTTTTTTTGATAGGAGAGATTTTGTTTAGTTGTGTTGTTTTGACTCAGATAAATTCTCTTTATTATGGAGTATTTGATTATCAGTTGGAATTACTGCAGAAGCATAAACTCATACCATATAGACAGGGGGTGGTGGCGCACACACCGTTAATCTCTGTGTGTGGGAGGCAGATGCAAGAGAATCTCTGAGTTTGAGACCAGCTTGGTCTACACAGAGAAACCCTGTCTCAAAAAACCAAACCAAACCAAACCAAACCCAACCCAACCCAACCCAACCCAACCCAACCCAAGCCCCTCCCTCCCTAAACCATCATACCATGTGAGAATCAGAAAGGATCTTGAGATTATCTATTGCCATTACTATTGTTGTTGTTATTATCACTATTATAATTACAGAATGCAAAAGAGGTGCTGGTCTTATTATCAGGGACAGACTCCTTCATTTTGAAGAAGAAACAGAAACCCAGGGTTGGTAACCAGCTTGTCTTGAGGTTGTAGTAGTCAGCAGTAAGCTGAAAACAGGTTTGTGTGTTTCAAGCTTTCTGTATACCTTCTCTGTTAGTCTTTACAGTAGTGAGTAAGTTGCTGCATTTTAAAGAGGAGAAACAGCTTTTAAGAGAGGTCCTTTAATGGCAGAGTTGTAGCAAACAGCTACATTTTTCAGAACCTTGAATGAATGTTCTCCAAAAAAAGAAAAAGGGGACTTTCTTAAAAGTTTGTTTAAAGTTTCTTAAAAATTTGTTGGTATAGAGCAATAATAGCAGCAGGGAATGGCAGTGCACACATGGATTTTTGTTTTTCTGGTTTTTGTTTGTTTTTTGAGACATGGTTCTGTAGACCAGGCTAGCCTCCACCTCAGATATCTGCCTGCCTCTGCCTCCCAAGTGCTGGAATTAAAGGCATGCGACACCATAGTCCAGCAATGATCACTTGTAGACACAGCACTTGGGATTTCAAGGCAGGAAGATCTGGAAGTTCAAGGCTACCTTCAGCTAGCCTGGGCTACCTGGGAATCTGAATCCAAAAACAGCAACAGTAAAGTTAAAACTTTAGGAAAGAATCACTGTATCTTACTCATTTATTTGATGACAGCTAGTCTTATAGATTGCCAAAGTAGGTAAAATTTTCTCAAGAAATACTGAATATAGAGCAACAGATGGTAAGAATTTTACTCTCCCAGTGTGAAAAAGATCTAATCATGACAGCTGACAATATTCAAGTAGTTTGCCCTTATATGTCTAACTACATAGAACACTATAGCATGCATGTTTTAGAAAATGTTTGGCCACATAGTTGTTTATTTGTAAATAACTTTGTTCTTTAATTATATGGTGCTGTTTCTGAGTGTGTGAGTCCTCTAGATTTATTTCAGGTTAATTTTAAACACACAAGCATCATAATAGCATACTCTTCTGTTATCTATTTACGGCAAGTCTTCTACTTTTCATAAATGCTTTCAGGAATATACAGCTTTAAATATTATCTCTCCTTATAATTTTTTTATGTAAAATATTAAGATTGGATTTATAACAATAATATATATTTTTCCTGAAGTAGGAAGGGGAAATACAGTCATTGGATTAGTTCTCATTCATAAAGAAAAAATGAGGCTCAGTTACATGGTTGTTTAATGTATATTCTTATTTTGCCACATCTGTGTTAAAAGAAGTTTATTGTTATGTTTTTAACCTTAAATACATAGTACTTTTTTTTTTTTTTTTTTGAGACAGGGTCTCTCTAAAAAGCCCTGGTTGTCCTGGAACTCATTATGTAGACCAGGCTGGCCTGAAACTCACAGAGACTCTGTTTGCTTCTGCGTCCTGAGTGCTGGGATTAAAGGCATGTACCACCATGCCCAGCCATGGTACCCTTATTCTTGAAGTGAAGCAAAAGTAGTTTGTAAGGAACATTTTAATTTTTTTCTTTTTTTGAGGTGAGGGTCTCTCGTTATGTTGCCTAGGGCTGGCCTTCAAATGATGCTCTTGCCTCAGCCTGGAGAGTAGTTGGGCCTATAGGCATAGAAACATTTAAATTGTAAATTTTAGTGTTAAAGCCTATTGTGCCATATTACAGTTAAAACTCAAGTAAACAAGGTGATCCTCATAGCCTAGGAGAGAGATCGAGCGTCATCTTTTTTAGGATGCTTCTTATTGTTAATGGGTAGAAATCACACTGAATTTTAATTCTTTTATTAATTTTAGTGGACAGAAAGAATTACTCCTCAGAGTGGCCTTGTTAATACATTTCTTTGGTTGTTTTGTAATAATTTGTGTGTGTGTGGTGCTGGCAGGCTAGACAAGCACTGTACCACTTAACTGCATTGCTGCCCTGTGTTCCAGAATATCACTAATGTTGGCAATAAGAGTTTAAAAATAATTTGATTTTGCATTCTTTCTCGATTTTTTTTTAAATGTTAGTATAAACAGAGTAAGACGTAAGGTGGCTGAAGTCTGTTTTATGAAGGCTTACTATTTTATATTGTACTCTTCGTCTGTATTTGAGTCTGTCTAATTTTAAATAAAAGCTTTATACATTTAGGTGTGATATCTGGTTATTTCAGTGATCAGTAACCACGGTTATTACTCATTGTGCTCACAGTTAATCGGTAGGTAAAGTTCAGAACAATTCTACTTCAGAAAATTTATATATAGAAAGCATGAGACTCCTTTCCAGAGCATTGTCCTTTCTCCACAAAGGAAGCATGAAGATTTTATCCAAGGGACTCTACATATTCATTTGAGGGTGAGTTCATTTAGAAGCACACTCAATTAAGAAGTAGATTCATGCCAGGTGGTGGTGGTGGCGCATGCCTTTAATCCCAGCACTAGGAGGCAGAAGCAGGAGGATCTCTGTGTTCAAGGTGAGCCTGGCCTACAGAGTGAGTTCCAGGACAGTCAGGACTACACAGAAACCCTGTCTCCAAACCGAACCGAACCGAACCGAACCGAACCGAACCGAACCGAACCGAACACCAAACCAAACCAAAACAAACCACCAAACCAAACCAAACCAAACCAAACACCAAACACAACCAAACCAAACCAAACCAAACCAAAATAGAAGAACATTCCTGAACACTATCAGTTTAAAGTCATAATTTAAAAGAAATGATGGACATATTATTTTAGTTGTGCTTAGCTCTAGGCCATGTTAAAATGATAGACAGAAATGCCTCTGTGCATGATCAGCCTGTGCTATAAAGTTTTATAGATAATTTTTAGATGATGGTTTTAGTGACGTTTGCCTTTTTAAAGATTTAGTTTTCCTTGTATATGGATGTTGAGTTTGCATGCCTGCACATCACACGTGTGTGCTTGTGGAGGTCAGAAGAGGGTATTGGAGTTACAAATAGTGTGAAATACCGTGTGTGGGGGTGCTGGAAACTCACCCCAGGTCCTCTGCTAGAGCAAGTGCTCATAACCACTGAGCCATCTTGCCAGCCCCACACCAAAAAGGATTAAAGGTGTGCACTACCATCACCTGGTAGAATCTCTAAGTTTTTAATATAAATTTTTATTACTCCTTTTAGAACTTTATGCAATGTGTTTTAATCATTTTCAGTCTCTACTGCCCCGTGATCCGCCTCCTACTCCCTTCATTCACTAACTCTGAGTTCTCTTAATTAAAAAGCAAACCAAACAAAACAAAACCAAAAAAAAAAAAAAAAAAAAAAAAAAAAAAAAACAACCCACTTAGTCCAGTTTGTGCTATGCAAACACTTAACATGTGTGGGGTCATTCACTGGAGAGTGGTTGACCTACCAGGCCCTTAAAGAAAACAGTACCCCCTTCTCTCCAGAAGCCGTCATTGGGTCTTCTGTTACGGGACGGGGGTACACACGAACCCTTTGTCCTGCTATGTTAGAATGCTGGTGGCTTTACTTTTGTTCGGGTCCTGTGCAGGCAACCACAGGTGCTCTGTGTTCATGAACGCAGGGGTCTTATCATGTCCTGGAGACAGTTGTTTTGCTTCAGTCCTTCCTGACCTCAGGCTCTTAGAGCTCCGTGGTCAATAAATAGAAAGATGATTAATGACAGTTGTAATTTATATTGATTCTTCTTCAACTTGGGGACTAAGTCTGAGGGCAGACTTTTTTTTTCAGTATTTTGCTCAGATTACAAGACCAACCCCACTGTGCTCTATGACCTTTCGAGAAACACAGCAAGGCCAGGAACGTCTTTTGCTCCACACAGGCCCTTCTGTCCTCTAGGGACTCCTCAGCATCTCAGATTCGCCAAACTGCTTTTGACATAAAATGTCCAATCTAGGATAACCCAGCATTGAGGGTGGTTTGGGTGGAATATTCTGGCACTTTTGCCAAGAGACTAACTTCAAAGAGAGAAGCTTCAAGACCCCCAAGACCCTGCTATCTCTATGCTTACGTTTGGCAAGCAGTGTTTCTCTGGTACCAACAACTCGCCACTGCTGGGCCAGCTTTGTGGTTAGTTCTCAGGCAGAGAACCAGCTGAGGGGCGCTCCAGGGAAACGCTGATGTCCGAAGGTCATCTGTAGTTGTGTCTCCAAAAGGGTCCATCCCTCGGGCTAGCGTGTATCTCCGGAGGTACACAGTCATCAGAACACAAGCTCCCTGGGGCGGCGGTTAGCACAGGCAGTGCCAACTCCTTGGGCTCGCCACTGAGCACAACACCCAGCTTGCGCGGTTGTCAGTCAACATCTTCGCCCCGCCCCACTCCGCCCGTAGTTGGACCAATCGTAGCCGGGGGTCGGGGGTGAGGCGCCGTAGCGCGGTCAGGAAGCGGGGAAAGAACGGCCTGGAGCGGAGGCCACCGATCGGAGCGTCCACATCCCGTGGGAGGGCGAGCGGAGAGCGAGACCGGAGACCCGGTGAGTGCGAGCTGCGACTGTGCGCCGGGCGGGGCGGAGCCTGTCCGGGGGAAAGCCGGGTGCGGCGTGCCTCGTGCGCCCCGCAGCTGCAGAGCCCTGTGTTCTGCGCGCGGACCCCGGGTCCTTAACGTCCCCGACCCGGTGCAGGGAGCTGCGGCCCCGGGAATCCCAATTGTGTGAGTGCCCAGGAGCAGAGGCCCCGACCGAAGACAGAAAGCAGAGAGCTTCAGCCCTGGGCTGCAGCTACCAAGGTCCGGAGGTTCCGAGCGGCTGCAGAGAGGATGCAGGGCGAGCCTGAACATCTCCATCCTCAGTTTCTCCACTTGCTACAGCGCTGCAGCGCCTGGTAGCCAGCACCTCAGGTGACCAGCACGGGAGAGTGCAGCCAGGCCCCTGTACCCCCCACCCCCACCCCATACTTCTCTTCTTTTTCCCACACCCAGTGCAGATAGCTTGGCGACACCGCTCTTAGTCCCAATTGCCAGTCTCGTTGCTGCTGGGGCGTCAGCTGCTTCTTTTCTTGTTGTCTCGGCATACTTTGGACTACCCAGGCCTTACTGAGCTGCCGTTTTGGAGGCATCAGAGTAGTCATATAGGGAGAAACGAGTGCGTGGCAGTACTCTGTGTGATGTTGAGTTCTTGGCTTGTGTTTTATCTCTGCTTGACTTAAGTTCAGAAGGGCAGTGGTGCTAAGAGACATTGTGAGGCAGGATTTTGTAAAAACGCATATATGAAACTGTAATTTCCCCCGTGCTTTTCATCAACAAAAGATTATTGCCGTGTTTCCAATAGATAAAGAATCACACTGCCCTGGTGATTTCGCTCTCTTCCTATTGACATTATTTGTCATTTGAAATATTAGGGTGTCTTTGAAGCTGGCAAGATGCCCGCACCCTCATGACTGTCTGATTCCTCTCAGGGGAGGGCACACCATACTTTAACCCAGCAGTGTGGGGTTCTGGCCCCTCTTGACCGGATTTACCATCTTCTTTCCATGTTTGTTATTTTCACAATTTTCTCTGGGTTGACAAAGTGCTGTGATCTGTTACTGAGAAAGGGACTGAAGGGACAGGTCACTGAAGAAGGGAATGGCTGTCCCTAGTGCTCCAGAATACAGTTGTCCGGAGAGACCATGGCTAGGCACAATTCAAAATTCATTTTAGTGCCACCAGCTCTTGCCAACTGAAGTAAGTAATACCCCCCTGGCCACTCTATCTAGTGATTCTTCTACTTGACCATATAGTGTAACTATCCAGGGATATCAAGAGTTTCAAAGCAAGCAATGCCAAAGGGTGCCTAAGCTGTAGACATACTAAAAGCAGCGCCAGCAAAGGTGTTGACTTACTAAGATATAAAAATTCATTTGCAGAGAGCAAAGGCAAAGGGCAAACGCAAGCTGGAATGTGATTCTACCTTGTGGTTCCTGGGGATCATACTCGGGCTGCCGGGCTTCTCAGAAAGCACCTTTACCTGCTGAGTCACCTCACTGGCCCATTTTTGAGAATTACCATTTCTAATAGACAAAGAGACTACCTTTTGTTTTTTTGAGACAGGGTTTCTCTGTGTAGTCCTGGCTGTCCTGGAACTCACTCTGTAGACCAGGCTGGCCTCGGACTCAGAAATCTGCCTGCCTCTGCCTCCCAAGTGCTGGGATTAAAGGTACGCGCCACCACCGCCCGGGCCGGGCGAGACTACCTTTTTAAGGTAGCAACAACCCCTTGGTTTACACTAAACAATGTTTCTAAATGTATACCCTTGTCTCTCACTCATTGAGGTCTATAGTAGTGTGTGTTTGATTCCCAGCCAAAGGCTACTGGGCAATAGATACTTTAAACAAGCCATTATCAGCACTGGCACACAGACTGGAACCACTATCAATGTCAGCTTCAGTGTAGAGCTGAAGCTTTCAGTTGGCGCCTGTGAGGGAACAGTTTAGAGGGAGCAGAAACCGGAGTTATAAAAATGAAATTCTTTCCCATCCACCTCTAAACAATAAAGAGAGTAAATCTGGTCAGACTTTCCAGGGTAACATCAAAATAACCGAGGAATGAAAAGAACAGTAACAGTAGCTGGTGTAGAAAATAGCCAATAAAATAACAGATGAGGGTTGGAGGTGGCTCAGCAAGGAAAGCTTCTTGCCTTGAAGAACAGTGTTCTAAGTTCAGTTTCCAGGACCCCCATGGTAGGAAAGAACTATTATTAGTTGTCCTCTGACATCCACATGTGTGTGCACTGTGGTACACACACACACACACACACACACACACACACACGTAAATTATAAAAATAATTTAAAAATTTAAATGATAGATGATAATGATAATCCAGATTGCCTGCCCCTTCTAAACTCAGAAGATGATGTCAACTCGTCTGTATTTCAGTGCAATATGATAAGAAATGAAGATTAAAAACTGTATACATAAACATTGTCTTAGTTAGGGTTTCCATTGCTGTGAAGAGACACCACCACGAGGCAACTCTTATAAAGGACAATATTTTATTGGGGCTGGCTTACAGGTTCAGAGGTTCAGTCCATTAGCATCGAGGCAGGAGGATGGCAGAGTCCAGGAAGACATGGGGCCAGAGGAGCTGACAGTTCTACATCTTGATCCAAAGACAGATCAGAGAAAACTGACTCCCATGTGGCTAGGAGGAGGGTCTCAGAGCCCACTCCCACACTGACACACTTCCTCCAACGAGGCCTCACCTCCTAGTAATGCCACTCCCTGGGCCCTGCGTATCAACCGGCTACAAACATTAACAAGTGTGGCAAGGCAAGCAATGCCGAAGTGTTCATGCCTAAGCTGTAGACATACCGTTGGCTTACTGAGGCGTAAGGGAAATTCATTCGCAGAGAGCAACAGTAAAAGCCAAGCACAATTGGAATGTGTTTCAAGATGTCCCTTAGCAGGAACCTTCACTGCAGAGCATACCTTTTGGAAACAGAAACAGTTACTTCCTCTTTACATGTCCTTTGGTGGAAGGAAATGTACGGGAGGTTGCGGGGAGGGAGGGGGGAGGGGGAGGGGAAGAGGAAGAGAGAGAGAGAATAAGACCATATGACTATGATTATAGATGAGAGAACTCTTGCTTTAAAGCATTTTCTTTTTTTTTTTGTTTTTTGTTTTTTGTTTTTTTCGAGACAGGGTTTCTCTGTGTAGTCCTGGCTGTCCTGAAACTCACTCTGTAGACCAGGCTGGCCTCGAACTCAGAAATCCACCTGCCTCTGCCTCCCAAGTGCTGGGATTAAAGGCATGCGCCACCACCACCCAAGGCATTTTCTAGGAAAGTTTAATAACTAAGTAAAGTGCCTGACATGCTTCCAGTTCCTACATATCTGGAGTTTAAAGCCTTATACATACATCATCATGCTTTAATTTTGGTTTTACAGAGATTAACAAAATGTCCTTACTTTAATCCAAAAACAAACAAACAAACAAACAAACAAACAAAAAAACCTAATCCATTCTTGAACCAGGAATTTCCATGGTATACAAGGAAAAAAAAAAGGTTGTCTACAGAAATTACTATATTTTCTAGTGAGTTGTTTTATATATATTAGAAGGAAGGGGATCAGATCAAATGTTTTTTGGCTTTTTCTGTATTATTCTGTCTACTTTTCTACAAAGATAAGATGTTCAGCTATCTAGTCCCTGCTATAAAACAAGAAGTTTCTGCAGTCTCATAAATGTTATAAAAATGATATTATCAGAGTGAAGAAATAGTTGAAATTATTACTGATTAGAAATACCCCACTCTCCAAACCCAACAGCAGGAACAACAACATAAAATCAGCAACTAGAGGGAACATTTTGAATTTGCTATGAGATTCTAGTTCTTTGCTGACAAACATCTGTGATAAAGGAATCAGGGTCTCTTACAAACTCTTCAAGCTGTTTCCCCCCAACTCCCAATCCCCCACATGTCTTCAGGGTGAATGTCTTTCTTCCTATGTCTTGTCACTGCTGAAGGAGAACAAGGACCACTTTGTTGGGGGAACTGTAAACCAAAGGCTGGTTTATGTCTTGGTGTGGAGACTGGTAATCCGGCTTTCCTGTAGGGCAGAGTGCTTTGCACAGTGTTCTGGATGGAATGCTATAAAAACACGAGGCCGCCTCCTAGCACTCTTTACATACAACGAATATGGAATATGGTAATGTTATATAACTTAAGGTATAAGGGAAGTAAGGTGATATTACTTAGTTAAACTCTAGAAATTTGGGCCTGGAGAAATGGCTCAGTGATTAAGATCACTGGCTGCTCATCCAGAGAACCCAGGTTCAATTCCCAGCACCCATATGGTAGCTCACAACTGTCTGTAACTCCAGTTCTAGGGGATCTGACGCCTTCACATGATGGCAAAATACCAATGTACATAAAATAAAAATAAAATCATTGGGGCGCATGATGTAAAATTCACAAAGAATCAATTAAAAAAAAGTCTAGAAATTTAATGCTTAATTTTATTTTGAAATGTCTGAGTTTGAATGTCTGAGTTTTTCTTTTCTCTATTAAAAGTCCTAAGATACATAGTTATAACTATTACCATCTTTGCATAGAAGTTTGGGATTGGGAAAGGAAACTGAAGCAATTATTTAGAGATAAGATATTACTGTCCCCAGGAGATACTATATTACTGTCCCCAGGCCCTTTCCTCTGTTTTTGTAACTGGAACTTGGATAAAACCGATGAAAAGAAATGGACTTCATCTGTTGCAATTGGTGAGAATTTCATCTCTTTTGTTTATTGTAGAAAACATGCCTCTTGAATCGTTGCAGTCTCTCCTCTACAGAACTTTTAAGATGACTGGCAGAATAGAAGCAAATTAAACCAGATGCTCATCCACAGCTCAAAACAAAGATATGGAGCTTTAAAGGAGAAAGTATCGTGGTGTCGGCCATGGGTCATCAAGACACAGCCGGACAATGTGGACCAATTTCTTCAAACTGCGAGTCTTCTGCTATCTGTTTGTGGTGCTAATGGTGGTGGTGTTGGTTGTCAATGTCACTCAGGTGGAGGTGAGTGCTCATATCTGGGGATTTGTGATCAGCAATTAGAGGAATACTCGGCAGATTTGTTCTCTGAGGGAACAAAACTTGTTTCATTGGGGCCAGTGGGTAAAACTCTGAACTTTTTTCTAAGTCTACACACACAGAAACACACACACACACACACACACACACACACAAACACACACACACACACACACACACACACACACACTGAGCAGATGAAACAAAGTAGGCTCTCGTAATCCCACGCATACAAATACATACATACATACATACATACATACATACATACATACATACTGGCAAACACATACACATTCACACACTGAATGAATGGAACAAAGTTCTAAGAAGCAGGCTCCAAGCATTTCATACATGCACATATATACATACATATACATTCACAGTTGGTGAATGAAGCAAGCTCCAACACACTGTTTTTTCTTCCATAGCTTAGATATCCCAACAAAATCTTTCAAGATTTGCATAGAGCTACAATATAATTACATTCTATTTTTCTTTTACTCAATGACTATAAAATAACAATATGTTGAAACCATGAGAAACCGTTACAGAGTTACAGATAAAGAAAACAAATTGTTCCCCAAGAACCCATGTACATTCATAACTAAGCAACTTGTTACAGATTAACAAAGAGTGAGCAAGCAAGGTGGTTTTTCTCAGCCAGTTTCTCTTACTGACAGGCAGCAATTTGAAGTTACAAAGAAAGGAGTCATTATTTTATTATTTATCTTTAAAAGTAATCTTATAAGAATCTTAAAGGAATCACCAATCTAAACGTCCATATGAAAACAATAAGTAATATGCATGTGTACTCACCAGCAGTTCTTTTCTTTTCTTTTTTTTTTCCAGCAGTTCTTTTTAAATCGTATCAGGAAGCTGAGGGCAAAAATGGGTATAAGAAATCCACCATCAGCAGTCCTGTCTCAGTGAGAGTCATGTCACCCAGCGCTGCCATTTGTTCTTGTTCCCTGAACTTAAAAATTCCCTAGTTTAAAGGATTATTAAACGCCTTCTTTTCTGAACTTCAAATTGTTCCCTAAGATTTTCTACATCAGAGCCAGTGGTAAAAACATCTTAACCCAGCTTCACTAACAATTTTATTTTTCTGGATGCTTTCTAAAGGTAGTGGTCCTTGCTGACAATCTACATCTCTACGTTCTTTCTTAGGGTGGTGACTGAATCGTTAATCTGCTCCAGGAGCAATGCCTGAAAGAGATCTAACATTATTATTGCGAGTGCCAGAGATACTGTCCAGTGAAGGGCTGGAAGCCCTCTTAGAGTTTTCATACAATTTTCAGATTAAGAGGGATGTGAGAGCAGCAAGCAGAACAAAGCTCTAACAACGTAAAGTCTTCAGGACAGTCCTCAGTCCGTGCTAATCTGAGGCACACCTGTCCTGGCTGTGCCATGTTCCGTTCCATGAATTCTAAAGTTCTTTGCTGTTCCTCCTGCATGGCCTTTGGCAGGAAAATAATCAGAATATATTGTATCCAAAAAAAAAAAGTTTTCATCTGTTTTTTGTTTCTTTGTTTTCCCGAGATGGGATGTATCCCTGGATGTCCTGGAACTCACTAAGTATCTAGCCTGGCCTTGAACTTACAGAGATTGAACTGATTCTGCCTCCCCAGTGCTGGGGTTAAAGGTGTACAACCACCACCCAGCCTGTTTTCAATAAAAGCAAAAAAAAAAAAAAAAAAAAAAAGAATCATAAATAATAATCATACTCGCATGATGTAGTAATAATAATGACTGGTAAAGCTTCTGACTGTGCTGAAAAGAAAGGGAATGGGAGGTCTCCGCTTCCCCTACCGCTTAGTCGCAACCTAAGCTGCCTCCCGCTAGCTCCAGGCAGACGCCAGCTGGTTAGCTTGACCATATTAAGTCCAGCTTTTGCATCCCATCCCGTGAAACCATAGTTTCTAAGGCCTTGGTCACAGGGAACTGCTCTAACCCACCCTTGCACCTGACACTGGGGTGGCGTTGGTGGGGGCATCAGGACAAAAGCCAAATCATCAGAAACCCTTCTTTTTTCCATGGGAAGCAAGGACAGTGGGTACTTTATGGCTGCTTTAGAGTACGGGAAGATTGGCTTCCTGAAGGAGGGGACCATGTGGCCTGGCCACTGTCTGAAGGACAGTTGCACGGGAAGAAGTTGGTAAGTCTGTTTTGAATACCTGTGTATGGCTGACTGGCAGAGAACATGTCTTCTGATCCCCTCACTAGTGCCCGAGAGACACTAAGAGTCCCCCCTCTTTCCAACTCCCTCTGCTGGACACACATGACCAAATTTATGGAGCAGTTTCTACAGAAAAGAAGCCAAGCCTTTTATTTTGTTGCTTGTGGTGCTTTTTACAATGCAAGTCTTAACTAAGCGAGGCATTTTGTGGCTTATTCAGGTTATCAGCACAAGAATTTCTAGAGGCCAAGCTGTAGGCTCTTTCCTTTCTTCAGCTGGAAACTGCTTTGTGTTGTGTAGCAGGACACCTACTCTTACTATGAAATGGACACAGAGTCCTTTAGTTTTTTTTTTTTTTTTTTTTGTAAGTACACAAAGTGATTCGGTTCAAGATTAAAGCATAATGTCTAGGAATCGGTTCCTTTCGTTTGCCTACACTGTTGTCATGTTTTGCTGTAGAAAAGGTCGTGTCAGCAGTGTCTTGACAGTGCCTTCCATCTGAGTTATACAACTAGGTATCGTGATAACATAATGGAACTTACAAACCTTTTATTCTTAATAAATCTCTGTGTGTGTGTTGAGTGTGTATGCTGTTTGCCACAGCATGCATACTGATGTCAGAGGACAATATTGGATAGGTCCTCATCTTCCACTTTGAGACAGGGCCTCTTTGTTGTTCTTCACTGTGTACACGAGCCTCACTGGTCTGTGATCTTCCGAGGAGTCTCTTGTCTCCACCTCCCATCTCACTATAGGATTGCTGAGATTACAGACACCTGCTATTTATCTGGCACAGAGGAAAATAGAAGTGGAGAAGTGAACAGAAATTGCAGCAGGAGACGAGTTACCAGTGATCCTGGGTTTGAAGTCTCGAGGAATCTTGCAGTAGAGAATTGTTCAGTTTTCATGAGGCTTTCTGTTGTTGAAATTGGGCTGTTGTTTAATCCGAGGTGATCTGATAGTATGCAGAGGGTTATTTATCTTTTTTTTTTTTTTATATATATCTGTTGAGACTTGCTTTGTGATGGAGTATGTGATCAATTTTACAGAATGTTTGGTGAGGTGCTAAGAAGAAGTTATTTTCTTTTGTCTTTGAGTGAAATATTCTGTTGATATCTGTTAGGTCCAATTGGTTCCTAACATCTGTTAGCTCCAATATTTCTTTGTTTAGTTTTTTTCTAGATGACCTGTCCTTTGGTGAGAGTGAGAGTGAGGCATTGAAGTCTGCTATCAATGTGTGAGGGTCGATGTGTGATTTAAGCTTTAATGTTTCCTTTATGAACGTGGGAGCCCTTGCATAGATATTAGGAACTGAAACATCATCTTGGTGGATTTTTTTAAAAATGAGTATGAAGTGTCTCTCTCTCTCTCTCTTTCTTTTTTGTGGATTGGGTCTAATGTTACTTATGTTAATTTAATCCCCCAAATTACATGGGAATCTGTACGTCTACATGTAAGATGCTGAGGGTCCATGCCCCTAGTTGGTTTGGTAAACAAAGTTACTGGTGGCAAATAGCTGGGCAGGGAGACAGAGGCAGGATATTTAGGATTCCCAGGCAAGAAACACACACACACACACACACACACACACACACACAGACACACACACACACACACACAGAGAGAGAGAGAGAGAGAGAGAGAGAGAGAGAGAGAGAGAGAGAGAGAGAGAGAGACTGACTATCGTCTATCGTGCTGGGGAAGGAGAAGGTCCAGACCTGAAAAGTCTAAGACAGAGAAACTGCAGCATGTAAGAGCAGGGGATTGTGGGCCAGGATTTTAGAAAGTAATAATTCAGGAATATTGGAGAGGAGAGTGTGTTAGCCATGTGGAGGATTGAAGTGGCCAAGCCATTGAGCTGATTAAGACATATTAAATATAAGGCTGTGTGTGTGTGTGTGTGTGTGTGTGTGTGTGTGTGTCTTTCTTTAGGGAACTCAACATTGGGGCAGGTAGTGAGGGAATCCATGCTGCTGGGGAAATTTGAATAACTTTAATTTTGGTTTGAAGTCTATTTTGTTAGAAATGGCTATACCAGCTTATTTCTTAGGTCCATTTGCTTGGAAAATCTTTTTTCCAACTCTTTACTCTGAGGTAATGTCTATCTTTGATGTTGAATTATGTTTCTTGTATACAGCAGAAAGATGGATCTTATTTTTGCATCCATTCTTGTAGCCTGTGTCTTTTTTTATTAAGGAATTAAATCCATGGAGCTGAGAGATATTAATGTCCAATAATAGTTACTTCCTGGTATTTTGTTGTTGTTGATGGTGGTGGCAGTGTGTATGTGTGTGTGTGTGTGTATCTTTTGGTTTTGCTTGTGTGAGATTATCTATTTTCTGTGCTTTTATGTGTGTAGTTAACCTCTATGGGTTGGAGTTTTCCTTCTAATACCTTCTGTAAGGCCAGATTTATAGATATTGTTTAAACTTGACTTTGTCATGAAGTATATTGTTTTCTCCATCTATGGTTATTGAACATTTTGCTGGGTATAATAGTCTGTGCTGGCATCTGTCCAGGACCTTAAGGCCTATGAGAAGTTGAGAAGTCAGGTGTAATTTGAATGGGTCTGCCTTGTATATGTTACTTGGCCTCTCAGCTTTTACCATTCTTTCTTTGTTCAGTATGTTTAGTGTTTTGATCATTATGTAGTGGGGGACTTTCTTTTTTGGTCCAGTTTATTCAGTGTTCTGTAAGCTTCTTGTGGTGTTTTTAGGCATCACCTTGTTTTTAGATTAGAAATTTTTTTTCTATAATTTTATTGAAAATATTTTCTTGGCCTTTGAGATGGATTCTTTTCCTTTTTCTATTTCTATTATACTTAGGTTTGGTCTTTTCATAGCGGCCCAGATTTCCTGGATGTTTTATGTCAGGTATTTTTAGATTTAACATTTTCTTTAACCAATGTCATCACGTTATAGCTTCAACACCTGAGGTTCTCTTTTCCGTCTTTTTTTTTTTTTTTTAAATGCATACAGATTATTTATTTATTTTATGTATGTGGGTACACGGTAGCTGTCTTCAAACACACCTGAAGAGGGCATCAGATCCAATTAAGCATGGTTGTAAGTCACCATGTGGTTGCTGGGAATTGAACTCAGGACCTCTGGATGAACAGCCAATGCTCTTAACATCTGAGCGATTTCTCCAGCCCTTTTCCGTCTTTTTTATTCTGTTGGTGATGCTGTGTCTGTAGTTCCTGTTCACTAACCTAGATTTCTTCCATTTCCAGAATTCTTTTAATTTTGTTTTTTCTTTATCGCTTCTATTTCCATTTTCAGGTCTTGAAAGTTTTATTCATTTCCTTCCTTTCTTTGTTTCTTTCTTGGTTTTCTTTAAGGGATTTATTCAATTTCTCCAATTTTTTTAAATTTGTCTTTTCCTCCATTTCTTTAAGAGATTGATAATAAATTTTTCTTTTTTTTCAAGATTTATAAATTTATTTTATGTATTCACCATTGCTCTCTTCAGACACACTAGAAGAGGGCGTCAGGTACCATTGCAGATGGTTGTGAGCCACCATGTGGTTGTTGGGAATTGAGCTCAGGACCTCTGGAAGAACAGTCAGTGCTCTTAACCACTGAGCCATCTTTCCAGCCCTGAATTAGTATAATATAAATGTGGACAGTAAATTAATCTGGTGGCTGTATTGCTTTACCTTATGCTAGTCCTCAATAACAGCATAGAGATACGAAGACTCATTTAAAACTGCACCACAATAGTCGAGCAATTAGATGATCTATCCTTACCTTCTGTGCTAGTCTGGTTACTTCCCAGCCTCATCCCATGGTACTTGTATATTATTATCCATCTGGCCCCTCTTTCATGGCTCCAGTTCCTCCATCCTTCAGGCACATCTCCTCTCCTCTCCTCCCTCTCCATAGTGGACAACCTACTATTCTTTATTCTTCCCAGCCATTGGCTAATCAGTATTTATTGACAAGGCAGGGAATAAATGATAAGAACTTTTCACCTAAACTTGAAACAGGAGATTCTTGGTAAGCAATGCCGTATCTAGATTGAAACAAGATTTGAGGGCAGAGAAATCAGCATTTGAATCACCCAAGGGTAAACTTTACACAGCATACAAAACATTATTCCTACAAAGGATTTATTCACTTCTTTAAGGACCTCTATTATTTTCATAAAGTTAGTTTTAAGGTCATTTCCTTGTGCTTCAATTGTGCTAGAATATTCAGGATTTGCTGTAGTAGAATTCTGGATTTTGGTATTACTATATTGGCCTGGTGGTTGTTGATTCTGTTCTTATACTGCCATCTAGCCATATGGGTTTGAAGTGATTAAAGGTCTAGGTGTTGATTTTTGAGTTTGTCTTCGTTGGATGGGTATTTTGTTCCTTGCTTTTTGTTTCCTGTTTGGTTTTCTGGTCAGAGTAGTCTGTGGTTGAGTACTGGGTCTGCACCAGAGTTAGGGACTATACTTCTGATGGCTACTTTCTCTCCAGTATTGATCAGTTGTAACTTTCTTGGGATTTCAGTGGTACTTCTGAAGATTTTGTGGTAATGGCTAGACCTGGAATCAAGATCTTCTTTGGCCTCCCCCACCCCAGTATTCTAATATTGAAGCCCTAACCTCACAAATGATGACATTTGGGGTGGGACATTGAGAAGAAAGGTCATTTTGTCATTTGTTGTAAAGGGCCCTTGTGAGACTAATGCTCTTTCGGGGAAAGGAAAAGAGAATCGTTATGGAATGGTTGAGCCCATAAACTGTATCCCTCTATAAATTGGAAAGAGGAAAACTTCCAGAACCTAACCATGCCCATCCTCTGATCTCAACACAATCATCCATAGCACTATGGAGACAAGCACCCATTGGAGTCTGTGGCATTTTGTTAGTGCATCTCACAAAGGTAGAGTTCTTCTTGGGCCCAGATCAGTGATGTTCTTGTTCTTTGATCACTAGTGATGTAGTGGGAGCCATATGCCTTTCTGTCATGGAGGAGGGCAAGATGTCGTGATGCAGAGGTCTGTGCTACTGAAGAGTGGGATGTTGGGAATTCTTGCCTATGGAGCAGGTAGAGGGGGCCGGGGTAGAAGGAGGATGGAATCCTGAAGGTTTCTGTAATAGAAGAAGACCTGAAAGAAGAGTTTGCAGGATGGAACCCACCCTGTAGGACGACAGAGAGGAACAGATTTTAACACCTTCATGTAGGTGTGTTTGTGCCCATGTTAGGTTTTAACTACATCAAACAGCGTGAACATAATAATAGAGAAAATGGATTGTCTATAGCTCTTAGACAGGTGAGGGAGAGAGGAGAGGGAGAGAGGGAAGGAGAGGGGGAGGGGGAGGGGGAGGGGGAGGGGGAGGGGGAGAGGGAGAGGGAGGGAGAGAGAGAGAGAGAGAGAGAGAGAGAGAGAGAGAGAGAGAGAGAGAGAGAGCGAGCGCCAGGCAAGCAGACTGATAAGGATATTATAGGCAGGGAAAAGTGTTAGGAATGTCTCTTTTAGTCCTGTTGTGTTCTTGGAAACTTCTGGGCTGAGTGCTAGTTAGAAGCTCTACTTATCTGAATGAATGGCTCTGAATGATGCTGAAGGGAGTGGAGTGATGAGAGACAGCTCCCAAGCTGGAAACAATAAGGGAGTCTTTGGTGGAGTCCGGTAAACGATTTCCTTTTGAAAGAAGAGGCCACAGGATCCGGGGACAGAGAACTGCTGTGAATTTCCAATGCTTCTATTTCTCCTGATGAGTGTGGGGTGAGACTGAACAGGCTCTGAAGTCTGGCAGTCTCCCAACCCTTAATTCTATTAACATTCTGTTTCTGACCCTATGTTCTTCATGCAGTTAACATATTTGTTGACTATCTAAAATTTACAGGCTCAATTTAATTAAAAAGGAAAAGTGAGGCGGTACATACAGAATACCTAACAAAAAGATAATGTGAGGTGGTGCATACGGGGTACCTAAGGGAAGAGAACAGGGAGGTTGGTTGGTGGTGGTGCACACCTTTGATCTCGGGAGGCAGCGGCTGGCAGATCTCTTTGAGTTCCAAGTTCCAAGCCAAAGCTACACAGAGAAGCCCTGTCTTAGAAAACCAAACCTCCTGCACCCCAAACTGCTGGGAGATTTATTTCTCTGATAAACTCATTTGAGCATGGCCTTTTTTTTTTTTTTTTTTTTTTTTTGAAGAAAAACACCCAGAATATCTTTGTTTATTTATGTATTTATTATTTATTTTGTGCCCATTGGTGTTTTGTCTGCATGTATGGCTGTGTGAGGTTGTAGTTCTTCTGGTGTGTAAATCCAGAGCTTGAAAATAAAAGCTTACATACAGGTGGCCAGTTGGTGAATCAGGGAAAGTAGAACACTAGCCTGCATCTCCTAGGCTTAGAACAGTGATGGCTGCTGTTCAGTATTTGTTATAGTCAGAGGCTACAAGCCTGGTGATCAGAATTTTGGCAGCATCGTGAAGGAAAAAATTAGGTTGTACCATCATTTGGAATTTCCTGTCATTACAATAGACATTGAAACCACATGTTCCCCACTATTTCCAAGTGATATAGAAGAGAATAAAGCACTGCAGGCTTGAAAAGTTTTTAGAAAACTATTAGAAAAAATTTACTAGTGCATCCTGGTCCCTGTGCAAGCCTATAGTTCTTGTGCTGACACCTGTATGTTGATATATCATGTGCATCCTGTTAATTCTTTTCTTTTTTTTAAATTTATTTTATTTATTTACATTTCAGATGCCATCTCTTTTCCCCATTTCCTCTCCCTAGAAACCCTCTACTCCATCCCCTCTCCTCCTTTTTGCTTTTATACCATTTTAATTACATGCAAGTATTAAGGTAAGTTCTAGGTTAAAAAACTAGCAAGACACTAGATGCAAATAGTCAAGGAACAAGCAAGACAATAAACACAAGTAGTCAAAGAACAAGCAAGGCAATAAACAGAATTCCGTGAACACTCCCATGATAGCTGTTTCTAAGGGCTTATCAGGATGACCAAATTATCTGAGCCAACTCCCCTGTCTTAGCCCAAAGTCATTTTCATGCCTGAATTCTACTTCCTTGTTCTAGTCTAAGATTTAGATTCCTATCTGAAATTACTTCTTTGTTCTAGTCTAATGTCAGACTCCTGCCTGAAACCTACTTCCTTGTCCTTGGCCAATGTCATATTCCTGCCAAGCAGCCCATTTCCTTGTCCTTGGTTCATGTCAGATTCTTGCCAAGCAGCCCCAAAGGCTCTCCGCCTCTCTCCCTTTTTTATTTCATTAACGAGACTAAGCCTGTATTAGGTCATTCTGATAAGAATGCCTTCCTTACTCATTATGTAATATGCATTATCAAAAGCAATGCACTTCTGTCTTAGGTTGGTAAGGCTCTGTGCAGAATCTTACCTTAGCTTGCCAGCCTGTTAAATTAATAACTCTGTCTGGGGGGTGGGGGTGTCCATTTTCAGATTCAATCCATGTACTTTGGCTGCCAACATGTTCATGTTGTTAAAGACAAGCTTTAACACAGTGGGCAGGAATAAAAGTATTCCCAGGACAAAAAGGGCTAGCATAATCAAGCTATATATGCCATTCTTGAAGCTTGACCAAAATAGAAATACTGACCTCAGGCCATGGGTAATTTTAACAGCAGTATCTGCTGCATCAAACGCTCAGCCGAGCAGCATTCTTGAAATTCATAAGCTCACTATGTAAATTTAAAACATCCAGAGGGATTTTAGAATTATGCCAAATACTCTGCAAGTGTCTTTAAACTTTTTCCTAATTATAATGACTACCACTGTAAATTTTAGAACTAACATGAATCCAATGGTATTTGGCATGACACTCGAGATGGCTCCTTACTCTTAAATTCTGAACCTCCTTCCAATAATTTAAATAGGATAAAGAACAGCAATCTGTCCTTCCAAATGCCTATTTAAATCCTCTTGTATATTCAACACATTAGTAACATTTTTTGTTAAATGACTTGAAAAAAGTAGCTTTCTTAACTTCTTGTGTCACAGCAATTGCAGAAGCAGTGGTGCTAGCAATTAATGTAATTAAAGCTGTTATGCCAGCAACAATCAAGCCCACTACCCTCTTGCTTCTGCTTAAAGTCTGACTCATTTCTTTTAATACTTGCAAGCTCTTTTTAGAGTAGAGCTTGACCTTATTTATAGATACTTTATGTAGTTTTACAATATCATATGGCTTTTAATTTTCTAGTTTCTTATTAGCTTACAAAGCATTAGATTCTATTCTGACATTTTCCAAATGACACTTGATTCGGCTGTTTTTTTTTCTCCCATTTCTTCTCCACCCCAACATTCTCCCATGGTCCCTCACTCCCCACCAGGCTTCCCTCTGCTTTCGTGTTCCCCAGAGCCTCCTGTTCTCTGGTAGTTTCACAGTCTAGATCCACTCTCACAACCCCTTATTTGCATACACAAAAAAAAAAAAAAAAGTCAGCACCTGCATATGAGAGAGAATATATGAGTTTTGTTTTTCTGAGACTGGGTTGCCTTGGTTGATATGGTATATTCCAGCTGCATTCGTTTTCAACTAAATTTTTAAAGATTTTATTTTTTAAAACTTAAGTGTATATGTGTGTCTGTGCATATGTACATGTGAGTCCAGGAGGTATTGGACTCCCCTGGAGCTAGAACTACAGGATGCCCATTGTGGGTTCTAAGAATGGAACTTGGACACTCTTTTGAGTTGTCTTTCTGCTCCAATTTCATTTTTCTCAAAACCTAAGTAAACTTCACTTGTATGTATTTGTTATATTTACCAATTCTCTAGCTAATGGGCCTGATGGACATCTAACTAGCTCTAGTTCCTTGCTATTATGAATAATGTAGCAAAAAATGCAGTATGATATGAAGTTCCCCTTCGTTTGTACTGCAGAGTGGTGTAGCTGAGTCATTTGATAATTGTTTTTTTTTTTTTAATGTTGAGGAATATCCATACCAATTTCTGTAGCACTTGTATTAGTTTACATTCCCACTGGTAGTGGAAGGGGCTCCCTTCCCTCTACATACTTACCAGCATTTGTTATCATTTGTTTTCTGATTATAGCCTAGTGTGAGTTAGAATCCCAAAGTAGTTTTAATACCCAATGGCTAAGGATGTTGAGCATTTAAAAACACAAAAAAATCAAAAACCACCAGGCAGTGGTGGCTCACGCCTTTAATCCCAGCACTTGGGAGGCAGAGGCAGGCGGATCTCTGAGTTCGAGGCCAGCCTGGTCTACAGAGTGAGTTCCAGGACAGCCAGGACTACACAGAGAAACCCTGTCTCAAAAAACAAAACAAAACAAAACAAAACAAAACAAAACAAAAAATCAAAAACCAACACCCTCCAAAAAACCCAACAATAACCCCCCCAAATTGGCTATTTGCATTTCTTCTTTTGTTTATTTTTTAATTCCTTTACTTTTGTTCCTTTCATTAGCTTTGTGCTTTTGGAGTTCAGGTTTGCAGTTCTTTTTATCTATTCTAGACATCATCTCCCTGTCCGAAGTATAGATACCAAAGATTTTCTCCCATCTCATATGGAAGCTTTCCGTTACTCTGCTAATACTTTCCTTCGTTGTGCACAAACCTTTAAATTCCATGTAATCCCATTTGTTGATTCTTGGGACTGGCTTCTATGCTTTCTTGCCTTCACCACTAGCCTCAAACGTGTTACCTTTATTTTCAGTGTTTTCCATTTTAAATGATGATCTTTAATTCATTTTGAATCCATCCTTTTATGCATGGGAGAGATGTAGATCAGACTTCATTCTGCAGGTGTGTATCAAGCCTTGCCAGCACCACTTACTCGATTGGAAGCCTGTAGATAGGTTGGACGAAGTTCACTTGGGTCAAGCTCTTTCTCATGCTTAGTTTTGCTTTCTTTTGGGTGTTACTTTCATATATGGCATCCCCCTTCATGGGTAGATAGTGAGACGAGCTCTTTGAAACAATGGGGTGGTGCTTCCTTCTGCATGTCTAGACGACATGTCTAGGTTCCAGCAGCCTCCTCCTGTCCTCATGCTCATCACTGGATGTAAATATCCCTTCATCAGTCAGGTCCACTGAGAGCGAACAGCAAGCAAGGAGCTAAGTAGCTGTGAGCAGGTTCCCGGTGTTTGCACTAACACATAGCTTATTGATGGATTCAAGAATGAGCCTCTGTTTGGTCCTGAGTATAAAAAGATGGCAGATCTGAAGCTACTGGTTTGGGAGAGAGCTGCCACTGTGAAAAGAAAGCAAATCGATTATTTGTTCCTTTACTTTTAAGACAGGGTCTTGCTGTTTTGCCCATGGTGACCTTAAACTGGCCACGCTCCTATGCAAGCCATCCGAGTGCTGGGATTATAGGCACACAAAACTGTGCAAGTGGGTTGCAAATTAACCTCTTTTTTTTTTTTTCCCCTACATTTGCAAAAAAGGGCTAGGTGGCTTAGCACTTAGTAATCCCTATCCTTGGTTGGCAGGCCTGTGAGCTGATCTTGGCTAGTTTTTGTGGCTACACATGGGACAGTAGAGACACCAAGAGAGGAAGATAGCAAAGGGAAAGGAAGCATAGAGTATACATCATAGCATAGAATGCATGATCTGGTCCCCCCTAGTGTCTCAGCAACTAAAATGCAAAAGTGTGGCAGAAGCAGTTCCTGGAATGTATTCTGTAGTGAGGGGAATTTTTCAGAATCAGTCTTGGCTTTCTCCATGTTGTTCTTTTTAAAATAAATATATATATATATATATATATTGGTTTTTCGAGACAGGGTTTCTCTGTGTAGCCCTGGCTGTCCTGGAACTCACTATGTAGACCAGGCTGGCCTCGAACTCAGACATCCGCCTGCCTCTGCCTCCCAAGTGCTGGGATTAAAGGCATGTGCCACCACCGCCTGGGTTAACTATATTTTTTATTATTTCAAACAATTTTAAAATTTAAATATATTTTGATCATATTTTTCTCCTCCATCAAATCCTTCCAGATCCTCCTCCCTTCTCTACTCACCCAATTTTAAGTTCTTTTTTTTTAAACAAAACAAAACAAAACCCAATACAACAATAAACCCACCAAAAGTAAGAAAAGAAAACCACACTCAAAGTGGACAAATAGCACCACCACCAAAGACTCCCACAAACTCTACCAAATTGTAACCAAATAAAAGTACACACACACACACACACACACACACACACACGTAAGCATACACACACACACACACATGTAAGCATACACACACACACACACACACACACACGGAACTCTAGAGTCTGTCATATGTTGTCAACTATTCCTGAACATGAGGTCTCTCCTGGTGTGGTTGATGTACCCAGTGTCAAACCATTGGAAAAAACTGATTTTTCTCCTCTCCCAGCAGGTATTAAGTGACAGTTCAGTTGTTAACCTTTACCTTAATGGCTAGGTTTTCATCCATCTGTCTGTCCAAACATCTGTCCATCCATCTATTCATCTGCCTGTCCATCTATCCATCCATTCATTTATTCATTCCTTTTTAAAAATAAAATATAACAAAATAAAATAGTAAGATAGAACAAAAACTATCACATTAAGGTTGGACAAGACCGAACAACAGAAGAAAAAGTGCCCAAGAGAAGGTACAAGAATCAGAGACCCACACAGAAGACTGGGTGCAGACCTGTGTGAGCCCTGGGCTTCAGCCTCTGTGAGTTCATATGAGCTTTGCTATGTTGACTTAGAGGCCGTTGTTTTCTTGGTGTCCTCTATCTCCTTTGGCTCTCAGACTCTTTCTGCCTCCTTTCCCATGGGGGTTTCCTGAGCTCTCAGGGGAGGGATTTGATGGAGACATCTTGTTTAGAGCTGTGTTTTCCACGGTCTGTCTCTATGTGTTCTGTCTGGCTATGGGTCTCTGTATTTGTTCCCATATGCTGCAGGAGGAAGCTTCTCTGATGATGGCTGAGCAAGGCACTGATCTATGAGTATAGCAAAATACTATCAGGAGCAATTTTATTACTACCACTCCCCCTTTTAGACCAGTTTTCCTTTAGGTCACTAAGCTGTCTAGTCTCTGGTTCTTGGTCACCCAAATACGGTTGAGTATGGGCTCCATCTTGTGGTGTGGGTCTTATGTCAAATCAGCCACTTTTGATTACTCCCATAAGCTTTGGTCACCATTGTCCTAGCATATCTTGCAGGTAGGACACAATTGTAGATCAAAGGCTCTGTGTTAGTAGGGTTTCCATTGCTGTAAAGAGGCACCATGACCAAGGAAACTCTTATTAAAGGAAAACATTTAATTGGGGCTGGCTTACAGGTTCAGAGGTTCAGTTTATTATCATCATGGCACGAAGCATGGTAGTGTCCAGGCAGACATGGTGCTGGAGAAGGAGCCAAGCGTTCTACATTTTGATCCAAAGGCAGTCAGAAGACAGAATTTCACAGACAGGGCAGAGCTTTAAGCCTACCCCCACAATGATACACTTCTACCTACAAGGCCACCTCCTAATAGTGCCACATCCCATGAGCCAAGCATATTCAAACCACAGGTTCTGTAGCCAGGTTGGTGTTTCCTTTTTTGGGGGGAGGGTAGCCTGTAGAGTACCTTAGTACACCAAAGACACTAGAATGTAGGGGTGAAGGTTCCATGTAGATACCAGCTCCATTTCTCCACGTTCAATGACTCTTGTGGGTATTGTCTTAAACAATGAGATCTTCATGTTAGTTTTTGGAGAGTAACCTATTGTCTTGGTAAGAGCCTGGGTTTGGGGATTTTCATGGGATCCCTTTGGCTAACAATTCAATTGAATGTAACCCACTTCCATTAATGGAAACTTTGCTTAGTGCTGAGAGATGTCCAGTTGGGACTCTGTCTCCTCCATTATTAGGAGACTTCATTAGGATAACCTTTATATATTTTAGGAGGTTTCCACTGCATTAGGTTTTCCATACCTACCCTTCGATGCCTCTCAACGTTAGCTGTCTTTCCCTGCGTTCTCTTCCTCGACTCCGTCTTCCCCCCTCCCCACCTGATCCTTTTGTTTCCTCCCTGTCACAGAATATTTGATCACACTGTGAACCCTGGGACTGTGTTGTTTGCAGGAAAAAAAAAATTGTTTCTAGTTGCGGTGTGGCTCAGCCCACCAAGGGCTTTAATCCAAGGGCTTTCTGTTTACTGTACACAGAATCAAATCAAGTCAACCACAGGTCAAGAGATGGAGCGAGCAACCAGTTGACAGGGAGTGAACATCGGAAAAAAACCATAGAGAGTAAGAGGAAGTCAGGAGGACAGATAGACACAAAGGAAGTATGAAGGAGGGACATTTAATATGAGGGGTTTTGAGACAGTATGGAGAAGGATAACTGCCCCCCTTTTGGGGTGGCAGTGGCATTGACTGTGGAGGAAGGTCACCTGGCTTATTTCTCTGCCTCACTGAGCTAGCAGGTTTCCACCTCAGCATCTGGCTCCTGAGTCTTCATTGGTAAAATCAAACAATTGAGATTTTGTTAAAAACAACACCTCCCCCAACCACCAGCCCACCTATAAAATCTATTCTATTTCCCCCTCTGAAGGAGATCCATGTATCCTCCCCCCTCCCATTCTGTATACAGAACCTCTACAAGGTCTATGGACTGTAGCTAGGTTATCATTATTTAATAACTAATATCTACATATAAATGAATACAAACCCTATATATCTTTCTGGGTCTGGGTTACCTCACTCAGGATGATTTTTTTTCTAGTTCCATCTATGTGCCTACAAATTTTATGATGTCATTTTTAATGGCTGATTAATATTCCATTATGAGATTCATATTCTTTACAGCTGATGCATCATTGACTGGAGTGCCTGCTAAGTCAGCCTCACATTGGTCCAACTTATTCTGTGCATCAGTTTGCATAAAGACCTCATTCATGTCGGTCTCCAACCCCAACCCCAGTCCCCCATCACTAATTCTCCAAGAATATCGTGAGTCTTGTCTACATGGAATATTGAATCTAGTTCACGGGCATTTTAAAAAACATTTGTCTAGTATCTAATATTTGAATTAGATCTAAAAATGCCAAGTTCACTTTCTGAGGCGCCCACATAGAAAACAAAATATAGTGTAGCATAATGTCTATAAACTGGGTTTTCAGAGCCTCCAGCTAATAGTCCTCTTGGGGAATTTCAAATATTTGATCTCATAGACACCAAGTGGAAAGGCCCCTTTAATGATTGGCTGCTGTGTATCTTCACTATTGGGCTGGCAGAGCTTGGAAAGCTACAGCTTCTCCTAGGTGGTGAAGATGAGGATGGCCCTGATCATGGATACACTGGGCAGGGCGGTCGTGGGCTGGGATGGGGCGTGGAGGTGGGCACTCGAGCCTTACCTCTGGGAGCTTGCTCCACTGCTTCCCCATTTGCTCCTTGATTTTTAGGTTGAAACGATAGTGAGTCTGTCTCCCTTGGCTGCAGAGAGACACTGCAGCGTTGAAACTGAGCCAAGGACACTGATGTCCTGTATCTCTCTGTACAGGATAAAATTCGGTAGCATTTTTCTTTTTTTCTTTTGTAATTATATTTATGTACAGAAAACTTAGTGTACATTTAACCCAGTTTAGTGGCGAGTTCTTTAGCCTTTGCCTTCTCCAGCTTGGCAATGTGAGCCACAGACTGAGGACCCAGGACGTTGCCTCCCCAGTGGCGGCAGATCTCATCATGTCTGTCATTATAATTGGTCCTAATCGCTTCCACCAGCTTAGCCAGAGCACCCTTGTCTTCTGAGTTAATCTGTGTGAAGGCAACAGTGGTGCATGGCTTCCTGTGGACCAGGCGCACCAGCCTGGCCTTTCCCTTGATGATGCAGTAGGGCACCCCCATCTTTTGACACAGGGCAGGCAGGAAAACCACCAGCTCAATGGGGTCTACATCATGGGCAATCACCACCAGCTGAGCCTTGTTGTTCTCCACCAAGGTGGTGACTGTATTGACTCCTGCTCAGAGGACAGGTGGTCTCTTAGTTGGAACATCCCCTTTGCCAGCAGCTTTCTTCTCAGCACGGGCCAGTAGCCTTTGCTTCTCTTGCTTTGTCTCTGGCCTGTACTTGTGGGCAAGCTTAAGCAGCTGAGTAGCTGTTTGCCTGTCGAGGGCCTAGGTGAACTGGTTAATGGCAAGAGGTACTTTGAGCCGCTTATAGAGGATGGCTTTTTGCCGCTGCAGCCTGATATAGTGGGGCCATTTGACAAAGTGTGTTAGTTCTCTTTTGGGCTGGATGTCCTGCCCAAATGCTGAAGTTCTTGGGCCTTTTCTCAAACAAAGGATTGACCACCTTTTAGGCCTCCTGTTTCTTGATGACGGCAGGGGCTGGGGCCACCTTCTTCCCCTTGGCCTTCCTTTCTTTGGGCCTCTGGCTCAACTGGAGGAGAGAGCAGCACTTTTTCTTATTAAAAAGAAAACTATTAGTGAGAAATAGTTGTGCAAATAACATCTCATATTGATTTAAGTCTAGTGTTTCAGGACTATGATCCTTTGGGCTATTAGAGAAACATATGAATCATTTTAACCTCTGGTTATATGTCCTTTTTACCATGTGTCATTTGGAAGCATTAAGGAGATTTTTTTTTTCTTGTGTGTTGACCCTCTTCTGTGTTGTCCAGACACTGACCAGAATCTGCCCAGTGAAGTCTCCATGGCTTCATCAAGGAAGAGAACAGGTGATTTGGCATAGATACAGGATATTTTGAGAGCTGTCCCCAAGTACCTTGGGACCTTGTTAGTCACACCAGTCTGGTCCTTTTTGCTGTTGTATAATATTTGGAGAAGCTTGGGTAAAATCCAAACACTTTTAAATGAACCTGATGAGAGATACATTTGTGTTCTTTAAGTCAGTTCCCGTGACTGATAACTAAGGGCAGATCAATAACTGCACTGCTTTAAGAGAGGCCTGGTATCAGTGTATTGAGTTTTGATCTTAGAAATGTTTGTATCGTACAGATATTCCCTCCAAGTATTGTGTTTTACATGCCTATGTGACTTACTCACACCTCCATAATTTACATACAATTCCCAGTTTTCTTTCCCATTTTGAAAACACCCAGCCATCTTAGTCTTTATACACAGATACTTCTTTATTTAAAAATATTTTTATTCTCACCTTTGTCTTACTTGCTCTCCCCCTTATTGCCCGTTTACTTTCTTTCCTAATACCGTGATATATAGTAACATTAGCAAGTAATGTTCTTCCATGGTTGCATAGGCAAAGATAATGGCATGAATGCATAAAGACGGATGGAGCACGTGAAAATCAACTTAGTGAATTTTCTTTAACTAATATTAAGGATGCCCAGGGAAAGCAGGAAATGACCTCACAGGAGCAAGCTTCAGGCGCAGGTGCTTTGGATGGCCATAGCGCATCTCATGGTTTCATCCTTGAAAGCCCTCTTGTGAAATTCCTCGCAGCGTGCAAAATAGGCTTGAGAGGGGATACTGTTCTTCTGATACTGGGATAAGGTTTTGCTCTCAAACCATTGGTAGTGCCTTGTGCTTTTCCAGTGTTACCTCGTGGTATGGTCCACATGATCAACCTTTGAGCCTGGTGTTTGCAGTGTTAGGAAACAGGAGCTCTGCATGCTCTCGGTATGATCTGTAGCTTCCTGGATATGATGATATTATTAGCGCCATTTTTGAAAAAGTCCATTTCTTTAGTTTGCGTATCCATGTGGTGTGCTGGCCGCTGTGCACACCTTGCAGGAATTGGGTTTCTCCTGCCACCACGTAGGTTCCGAAGATTGAACTCAGTTCATGAGGCTTGGTGGCAAGCACCTCTACCCTGAGAGCCTAGATAATATCTTTTGGCATTTTAGTGGCCACAGGCTGATGTCATGGTGTTGTGGGTTGCCTTCAACCCCAGTATCATGGATTGTTCATAATATGTAGCTCTCATGACCTTCTACATCCACACGAGTCTCATTGTCATCACCAAGTTCCGATCTTTAACCTGAGCCTTGCTTGCCTCTGTGCAAAAGCAGAGCTTTGGGCATCTGGAGGGAGCAGCCGGGAGCACAGACCACTTTTGTAATCTCATTTTACTGCAGCTCCAGGCAGCTGTGGTGGGAGCCTGAGATGTTGATGTGACACACTTTAGCCATTGCCGAAGGTCCCCAGAGCCTTCCATAGCCTTAGGAGCCACCGCATGTGTGACCGCCAGTCAGACTGGCCCTCAGAGGCCTTGCCTGAGACTTAGTAGCTTAATTAAAATTTTTATTTTATTGTTTTGGGCTTTTGTGGTGCTAAACGTTGAGTGAGGCCCTTGTGCATTTCGAGGCAAGCACTGTGCCCCGAACAGTGAGCTGCGTTCACCTGTTGCATACAGTTTCCAGTCTGAGGAGTCTGGCTTTCCTGTTGGATCTGATGTTGCTTCTCTTCAGGTTCTGATTTTTTTCTTTAATTTAAAAAAAATGTAATTTGTCTTGCAGCTTGTTCTTGAATTGTAGACATAATGAGTTTGGTGGTAACAGGAACAATGGTCTCTGGGCTTGCAGGACAATTGGTCGAACTTGTGTCGGGGGCAGGGGGGGAGGAGCATGGCTATTCTGTGTTTAGCTGAGTCCTTTGGTGAGCATGTAGCATGTGGGCTTCCTTAGTACTTGTTGGTTCTTATCCCTGGAACAGGCTGGAGTTGGAGGTTTCACCTTTACCACGTAGGTTTAGGGTTTGGAAAAGTAGTTTCTTATCTGATTAATACTAACCAACGTTATTATTATTTTTTAAATGGTTCCTTTCTCCAGTCCATGGCTAGAAGCTCAAGGAGGTTTTCCTCTGACAATTTACTGTAGAAAACCACATACAGCTCCTACAGGTAGTATTTCTTAAACTACAGAGACCTCTCTATGAAGTGTCCATTAATCTGATTCTGATACAATCGCCGTGAAACTTGCAGGCTGTGGTTGACGAAGCAGTGTCATCCCGGTTGATTTTATACAAATTTAAACTGAAGCAGGGATCTGTTTTCCTAATATTCAGAGAAGCATTGTAGCAGTGCTTTCTGTTGTCTTTCTTTTTAGTACTTAGACCATGAGACGGTATCAGAGACGTTCGTCGACAGCAGCGGGCAGTACGTTTCCTCGCAGGCTACAGGCGTTAGTCGGAATGCGTACTGTGGCTACGAGCACCAGACCCTGTCTAGTCAGGAACGCTTAGAGGAAGATGTCTTGCTTGCTGCCTCCAAGTGGAAGGTACCTGATGTGGACCTGGTCCCGTTTGTGAAGAGCACCGACCCTTCTTCCAGCTACTTTGTCATTTTGAATTCTGCGTCCTTCTTCAGGGTTGGGAGCCAGCTGGAGGTGCTGGTTCATGTGCAAGATTTTCGAGGGAAGCCCAAGAAGTATGGAGGGGACTACCTGCAGGCCAGAATACACTCACCTAAGCTGCAGGCAGGGGCCGTGGGCCGAGTGGTAGACTACCAGAATGGATTTTACAAGGTGTTTTTTACTTTGCTCTGGCCAGGCAGAGTTAGAGTGTCCGTATCTCTGGTTCACCCCAGTGAAGGGATCAGGGTTCTTCAGCGCCTGCAGGAAGAGAAACCAGACAGGGTCTATTTCAAGAGTCTCTTCCGATCGGGAAGGATTTCTGAAACAATGAAGTGCAATGTGTGTCTTCCTGGAAGTCTTCCGCTGTGCAACTTTACGGATCTTTACACTGGAGAGCCCTGGTTCTGCTTCAAACCAAAGAAACTCCCCTGCAGCAGCAGAATCAATCACTTCAAGGGCGGATACACGAAGGGCCTTCTCACTGCTGCAGAAAGTGCTTTCTTTCAGAGGTAAGCCTTCCTGCTTCTAGGGGGTAGTGATCCTTCGCACTGTCTTTGCCACATTTAGGAACCTCGTGTAAGTATTCATTTCTTGTATGTCTGAACCTGGCCCTGTTCAGAAGCAGCGGTTGAGTTAAAAAAAAAACCAAACAAACAGGTTTGCGCTTTTGTTTAGTGTTTTAGTGCTTGTTCACCTTAATTAAAGACCTTTTTATCCTTTGATTTTTGTTCTTATTCAGCTATGTTTTAAGTTAGAGATACTACCTATTGTTTTCAGCAGGTGCAGCCAGCCCCCTTACAGACTAATGTCTGACCACATTCCCTGGGTTTTGATTTCATTCTGATACTAAGAACTGTGTGATCTTTTGTGAATTTGAAACCTTTCTCAGCCTATTTCTTCCCTTATAAACTTGAGATGAAAATAATAGCACATACTTCATATATGAGTTGAGGAGAGTAAATAAAACGATGCATTAAAGGTTTCTGAAATCATATACCCTAACACAAATGTCTCTTAATAAGTGATAGCTATCAGTATTGCTAGCATGTAAAAAGTGTTTCTCATTTTTTAAATTTTTTTTTTTTTTTTTTTTTTGGTTTTTTTCAAGACAGGGTTTCTCTGTGTAGCTCTGGCTGTCCTGAAACTCACTCTGTAGACCAGGCTGGCCTCGAACTCAGAAATCCGCCTGATTTTTTAAATTTTTTTTAAAAAAATTATTGTACCTCTTTCCACAAGTTAGCTTGTGGCCCCATTATGCCACAATGTGTCATTATGTCAGTGAACTTATGTCATGCATTTATTCATCAGGCCAGCAGAGGGAGCCCATTTAATGCATTTACTGGACAGTTCTCTAGAAGACCAGTATTTTGTATCACTGAATAAAAACTGAAAATGAAACTAAGGGGAAAAAAAAACCCTCACACATAAATCTAAACGTTTATTTGTATTTACTTATTTATTTTTAAGACAGAGTCTCATCACATAAACCTAGACTGGCAAAAAAACCCTCATCTTGCCAACATAACCTAGTAAATGATGAAAATTACAGGCGTGTAGCCATGCCAAGCTCCAAGGGTTTTAGTTTTATTTCTTTTAATTTTTAAGTTAAAATTCTTTTAAAAAATTATGTATGTGTACTGTATTTACATATTTTAAATCTTGCATCTAGACCCCAAACTTTCTATTTTTTTAATGAGTAAGAGCAGATTGTTTCATTTCTATGAACTTACCTGTGAAGATTATCCAGTTGCCTCTTTCTGGAGTTGTGTCATCAGTCTGTCTGTATGTAGCCCAGGTTGTCCTAAAAGTCACTATGTAGCCCAAGCTCTCCTGGAATTCACTATGTACCCCAGGCTGGCTTCAAATTTGTGGGGGATCCTCTTCATTTTTCTTTTCTTTTTTTTTTTCTGTTTTCCCCTTCCTTTCTCCTTCTTGCTCTGGCCCCTGTTCAATCCAGCCCAAAGGTATTTATTTATTTATTTATTTAGTCACTATAGCTGTCTACATATGATAGCATCAGATCTCATTACGGATGGTGGGGAGCCTCCATGTGGTTTCTGGTATTTGAACTCATGACCTCTGGAAGAGCAGTCAGTGCTCTTAACCACTGAACCATCTCACCAGCCTCCTCCTTATTTTTCTAAGTGATAAAATTACAGACAGTGACCTCACCTGGCTAGCTCTGACATTTGGATCTTCAAATCATAGGTGATAGATTTCAAATCAATTAAGGTGATAGAATCTTTTTCTTTGCCCTTAGAAGAGTGAAAATGGCGGTCTCGGGAAGGACTCTCCCTTAAAGAATCTATTATAAGGGCAGGAGTTTCAAAGTGACATTCTTACTGAGAAGTTCTATTTTTATTTTAATACAATCTATGCTTTTTCTCCCCTAGGCATGGTGGCTCATATTTGTAACCCAAACTCAGGAGGCCAGGGCAAGAGGTTGGGAGTTTAAGGGTAGCCTGGGCTCAAACAGGATAGCACACAACAGAGAAAGGGCAGGGTGGATAGGTTCATCTGTAAAATGATTGCTGGCACACACGAGGTTCCAGGTTAGGTCTCTAGAATGCACCGATATCTGAGTGTGGTGGTGAGCATGTGTTATCCCAGCTTGGGAGTGGCAAAGACAAGCTCTGGGGCTCTCAAGCCAGCCAATCTAGTCTACTTGGTGAGCTCCAAGATGGTGAGAAATCTTATCAGAAGCTGTTCTCTGGCCTTCCTGCTGTACATGTATACATGCATACCTGCACTCAGACATGCACACATAAACCTGACCAAGCAAACCAACCAATCACAAAGTAAGCAATCAATACCCTCTCCAACTGCTTTAAGTCTTCGGGAATACTTTGATGTTACCACCACCTACCCACCTTCTTTTAGATTCTCAGTTGCTAGTGTCTTCCATATTTGTTTTTCTTAAGAGAATGGACTTTGTCCAGCATGTAATCTTAATACGGTTATCACAGTTGGGACATTTGTCATTGATACAGCACTATTGACCAGTGACCCTAGTGCATGTTTACATTCCCCCAGAAATGTCCTTTGTTAATTTCATCTATGGTCACATTCTATATTGTCTTAGTTAGGGTTTTATTCCTGTGAAGAAACCCCATGTCCACAGCAACTCTTATAAGAAAAATCTTTAATTGGGGATAGATAGCTTACAGTTTCAGAGCTTTAGTCCATTATCAGCATGGCAAGAAGCATGGCATTGTGTAGGCTGACATATTGGAGAAGGAGCTGAGAGTTCTACATCATGAGCCACAGGCCCAGGAGACTGGGTGGCATGAGTCTATGAGACTTCACTTACTAACAACTTACAACAAGGCCACACCCACTCCAAAAAAGCCACACCTTCTAATTGTAGCACTTTCTGTGGGCCAAGCATTCAAACTCAAGTCTGTGAGGAAGGGTGGGGAGCATTCCTATTCAAACGACCACAATACTTTGTTAACTTTTGAATCTAGGAAGGTTCTTCATCTCTTTAGCTTTAAAATTTTTTTTTAAAGATTTATTTATTTTATGTGTATGAGTACACTGTAGCTGTCTTCAGACACACCAGAAGAGGGCATCAGATCCCATTACAGATGGTTGTGAACCACCATGTGGTTGCTGGGAATTGACCTCAGGACCTCGGGAAGAGCAGTGGGTGCTCTTAACCGTTGAGCTACCTCTCCAGCCCTCTTTAGCTTTTTGTAATATGGACAATTTCAATACTGATTTCAAGTAAAATGTCTTTTACGTTAGATTTGCTTTGTCATCATATGACTAAATTGAGGTTAAGTATTTTTGAAGGAAAATTATGGAGAAAACTATCCTTCAGGCATCTTTATATGAAAGGTATCTATTTTTGTGTAATAAACTCTGTGCTCATAAGAGTGGTTTATATGTGCCGTCTTGAAGGTCATCCAATGTCGCTGTGTAAGGTATGAAATTCTGTTACCCTCCAGTGTGGCCAGCCCTGAATAGATCCTCCCGGCTTGGCTTTCTGTCTCCTTCTGTAGAATGTCAGTTCCAGTGAAGGAGGAGATTCTGGGAGTTTTGCTACATAAGCCAGAGCCAAAAGGGTGCCCAGAATATAAAAGAAGCCTACTAATCATCTGTAGAACGAACACATGTTTGTGCAACGAAGCATTGAAAATATCCTAATGGTTCATTCCTGTATCAGGAGGCTGACCAGTCTCCATTTTTTTTTTTTAAATTTTATTTTATTTTTTAAATTTTTTACTTTTTTGCAGTCTCCATTTTTAAAATGTTTGATAAGTCTAAGAGTCCTGAAAGTGAACTGGAACAGTGTTACTGGAGTCTGCTGGTTCTCATTCCCCCTCAGTCTTCCATGTAGTTCCTTAAAAGAATTTACTAAGCTAGACTCTGGTCCATGGTCTAAAGGTATAAAGGTGATACAGAAAAGCCCCACCCACACCCTTGAGGAATATATGTTACAGTAAGGGGGACAGACACCAACGAGTCTATAATTGAAGAAAGTACTGTTTGAGTACTGTTTCCGGACAGGCATCTCCACGGGACTTCTCTCAGTTCTGGGCATGTCTAAGAAGTATAACATGTGACTTAGTTCAGTGTGAACTTGTGGCCTCAAAACCATGTGGTAACAAAGTAGACATTCTCTGATACCAAAAGGAGTTATTCAACCTGAAGTTAGTCATTTTGGGTATGTGTGTATATGTGTGTGTGTGTGTGTGTGTGTGTGTATATATATATATATATATATATATATATGTGTGTGTGTGTGTGTGTGTGTGTGTGTGTGTGTGTGTGTCTACAGCAGTTAAAGCACACTTAGTAAATCCATCTCCAGTTTATATAACCTTCTCTCAAGAACCCTAGTTTATTAACTATTAGTCATGTTGGTTAATTTTTCTGCTTCACCATAATGCTCTGGTGAAAGCATATGTAGTTTTTCACTTACAGGTAAAGAAACACAACTGCAGACAGACATCCCTGAATCTCAATCTAAGCTTGTGCTTTTTTTTTCTTTCTTTCTTAAATTCCTTCTAAAGTGGTGTGAATATCAAGATGCCAATCAACTCCAGCGGACCTGATTGGGTGACTGTGATTTCCCGGAGAACAAAAGGTAAAAACATCTGCGCTTGATGATGTTTTTCTTTTCTTTAAAAAAGTACTTGTTTTACAAGTGTTTTCCCTTGCATGTCTGTATGTGTGCTACATGCATGCAGTTCCCTCAGGAGGCAGGTAAGCGTGTCAGATCTCCTGGAGCTGGAGTGTCAGCCCTGTGGCTGCTGAGAATCCTGCCTAGGTCCTCTGCAGGAGCAGCAAGGGCTCTTAACTGCTGGGCCATCTCTCCAGCCCAATGGACGTGTTCTATTTTTGTTAAGAGGATTGTTGTACAATTTTTTTTTTTTTACCCATTCATATACCATGGCTACTTCGGAGTATAATCTGAAACTATTAAAAGCTTAATTTAAAAAATATCAGCTAGATCTTGTGTACTTAATTTTGGGCTTTGCCATGTCTGCTGATGTGAAAGCTGTCTTCTTTTTCTTCCACCGTATACCCTATATTTGTCTCTTCAAAAGCCTGTGGAAGAGCGGTTCTCAACCGGTGGGTCGACACCCCTTCAGGGTCAAAGGGCTTTCACAGGGATGGACAACCATTGAAAACCACAGATATTTACATTATGATTCATCAAGTAGGGGTGTAGGGGTTGAGCTCACCAGAACATGAGGAACTGTATTAAAAAGTCATTGCATTAGGAAGGTTGAGAAACAATGTTCTATCTAGAGCTATGTTATCCAATGTGGAAGCTCCTAGTCTTTGGTTGCTATTAAAACAGAAATGACTTGAAATTAAAAAAAAAACAAAAAAACAAAAAAACAAAAAAACCATAAAAACACCAACCGCAGTTTTTAGAATCACCATGCAACTTCATCATACTCTGCAGTATATAAAAAAGTTGGAGAGTGTTGTTCTATAGATAATCACAACAGTATGTAAATTGTCTTAGAAAGTAGTAAACACGTCAGTAGAGGGTGGACTTCCGACTCAGTAGGACGGTGCCCATTTTTAGCATGCCCGCAGCCCCGGGCTCAGTCTGTGCGAGCACTGACACACAAGCACAAACAAATCACAAGCTGATGCAATGCTGATCTACTGGCTTAGGTAAGCTGGGGGCATCAGCTTACATCTACTCGTCATTCTTGGGAGGATGAGGGAGGGGACCTGCTTTGAGTTCAAGGCTAGCCTGCAAACATACTGACTTCCAGGCTAGCCTTAGCTACAGAGTGAGACTCTTGTCTCAAAGCACCAAAAACATAAAACTCAGAGGAGTGTGGTGCCTTTGCTGTAGTAAATTTAGGGAGCGAGGAGAAGTGTAGGTGGGAGAGAGAGCTTTGTGGTCACTTAGAGCAGCTGTCTCCCACACCGCAAATATTGCCACCCCCTTCGCCACAGGCACTAGGCATGTAATACACACGCACCAAACAGGAAGGCTATTACATAGATGTAGGCTGTGCAGAAAGAATCAAAGAGCCAGGACTTCCTCAAGGGGGCAGTGTGGTCCTTCCTTTCCTGCCAAACAAACCCACTGTAGTCTGACTATAGACTTTCTTCATCAGAAATCTTAAAGCTTTGTTTACTTGTTTTGGTTTTAAAATGTGATAGTTATATGTTTTAAAACACCGGTATCTATCTAGTTCAGAATTCATGAAAAAAATTATATGATATAAATAAAAGTTGTAGACTAGATATACAATCTCTGGCTTCCACTGTTAGATGTGAGAAGTCTTAGTCTCCTGATGACGATCTATATTTGCTTTCTACTTGAACCAGATGACTTGCCAATCGTAGGGATGTGTGTAGTACATGCAGTGTTTCTCAGTAACACTGCACTCCAAACAAACCTACTAACAAACCCACCCTTCTTTCCTTCTGTTCTGCCAAGCCTGCCAGGCATGTTCCCAGGTGTCCTGTAGAGTAGTTAATATGAGGAGCTTTTTGTTCTTAAAAAAAAAAAAATTGCTTTTTGTGGGGTGGGGAGGTTTGAGATAGGCCTTCTCTGTGTAGCCCTGGCTGTCCTAGAACTTGCTCTGTAGACCAAGCTGTCCTGAACTCAGAGATCCACCTATCTTTGCCTCCTGAGTGGTGGGAGTAAAGGCACTGACCACCAACACCCAGGGCCATTCTTCAAAATAAACTTTTTGTTTGTTTAATAGATTTATTTATTTGTTTTAGGTATATGAGTACTCTGTTTGTATGTACACCTGCAAGCCAGAAGAGGGCATCGGATCCCATTCCAGATGGCTGTGAGCCACCAGGAGGTTACTGGGAATTGAACTTAAGGACTTCTGGAAGAGCAGCCTGTGCTCTTAACCACTGAGCCATCTCACCAGATCTCCCCTCTGTCCCCCATTCTTCAAAATTTTAATAATGGGAAATTCCTTACCCACTGTGGACAGAACCTGCACAAAGATTTCAGGACCCAGTTAGACGTAGCTCAGCTTCGGTACTGAGAGACTCATGGCTGCATTGCTTTATATCCAACCACGTGTCTCATTTACATTATTCTGAAGCTAATTAGGCAGAGGTTTTATAGTTTACCTCTCATCAGCAGGTCCCAGGTCAGCCAGAAAGTGGTATGTGTTTGTGAGTAGAGAGAAGACGGATTAAATTAGCAGGGGAAGTTTTCGTTTTTTGTTTGTTTTGTTTTTTGTTTTTGATGGGAGAAAGTAACTCAAAGTTATTAGGTACAGAATACTCTGGCTTTGAGTAAGAAAGTCATACTGTAGCAGGTACATAATTAGGAAAAAATTGCTTTGTATATCCAAGGAGCTCAGGTTGAGAGACCTTCCCAGTGGTCCACAACTTCCAGAGGTGGCACTTTAAGACCCTAATGAGATTCTCTGTCTTTCTTTCTTTTGCAAACATCCTGTTTCTACTTAAACTTTTCCCTACTGTCTTAGGGTTTCCATTGCTGTGAAGAGACACTATGACCAAGGCAACTCTTATATTAGTTGGGGCTGGTTTACAGGTTCAGAGGTTCAGTCTGTTATCATCAAGGTGGGAACGTGGCAGCTTCCAGGCAGGCATAGTGCAGGAGGAGCTGAGAGTTCTACATCTTCATCTAAAGGAAGCCAGGAGCAGACTGGCTTCTAGGCAGCTAGGAGGAGGCTCTCCAAGCCCCAGCTATTCTAACAAGGTCACACCTCCTAATAGTCCCACTCCTGGGCCAAGCATATTCAAACCACCACACCTACTAGCTTCAGCTTCTATTGGATTTAACTATAGCAATGGATTCTATGACGTTCCTTTCAAGATTTCTTCATTGGAATGCTAGTGTGAAGAAGGGCTGTCCTTTTTTCTGTTCACATCACTGTACACTTGCCATTATATTTGTTTCTTTTAGTTGGCTTCTTCCCTCCCTCCCTCCCTCCCTCCCTCCCTCCCTCCCTCCCTCCCTCCCTTCTTCTCTTCCTTTGAGACAGGGTTTTATTATATAACCCTGGCTTTGGTGGAACTTGATATGTAGAACAGAATGGACTCAGACTCACAGAAAATGCTGAGACCAAAGGTGTGCATCACCATGCTCAGCTACTTTGTTTTTGAGATAAGACTCAGCTTAACTCAGTCACTATCGCCCCATCAGTGTGTGTGTGTGTGTGTGTGTGTGAGAGAGAGAGAGAGAGAGAGAGAGAGAGACAGAGAGAGAGAGAGAGAGAGAGAGAGAGAGAGAGAGAGAGATTTTGTGCTAATTTTTTTTTTCCAAATTTGACAATTGAAAATCTTTTTGGTTTGGACTCTGTAAACCCACACTGGCCTCAAATATGAAATCCACCTGCCTCAGCCTCCCAGCTGCTGGGATTTCAAGCGTGTGCTCTTCATGCCTTTGATCTACACTCATCTCCATTGAGCACTTCCTTTTTTTCTGACACCAAGATGTCATAGGCTCACTTTGTAACCTCCCCATCCCCAGCCTTAATAATTCATACTTTTTCTTAAACACATACACAGGCGCGCACACACACACACACACACACACACACCTCTAAACAGGGTAAAGATGACACATAATCACTATGTACCAGACTCCGAATGACATTGTCAGGGAAGATATTTAGATTGATGTGAAAGAATTCATGACCTTTACTCCTTATTTTTCTATGACTTCTATATTTTGAAGCTTTCTTTCCTACAAGTTTTACTACTTATATATGCGCTCATTCATTTCCCCCTAAGACGTATATTTAGAGCGCAGTGTATCGCTCGAGACTGCCCTGCTACCAACACACAATGCTGTCATTTCAGTCAAAAGCAAAAAACTGTTTTTAGTTGGAGTAGACCTGGTTATCAAAGGCAAGCGTCTGGTGGAGGACAGAGTTGCTCAGGATTAGAATTACTGATGATTTTTTTTTTTTTTTTTTTTTTTTTTTTACTAGTATCTGTCCCTATACACTTACAATGAAACGGCCCAGGGACTTTGATGGACTCCATTCTTGTTGAACTGATTCCTTATGCAGGACCTTGCTTATCTTGCTGAGATGGTACTAAAATTTCTGCCCTCAATTCTCATGGTACCTCTTTCATCTTTATAGGTAGTTGAGGAAAATTTCCCAGCCTTTATCGCTCTCATTTTTCTTCTATTTTTGGTCCAGATAACCTCCGTTAGGCTATTGGATGATGGGGAATTGTGCAGCACTGTCCCCCCCCACCCCCAGCAGAATAATTACCATCATCACAAGGCTAGCAGTGTCTGCTTGTGAAAGGTCAGCACTGTTTGTTGGCTGTTGGCATTCTCACAGCAGGAGGGATCGGAAGCATCATTGGATGCTCACCTGAGCCTCCAGCTAGTTCTCTCGGCCATTTGTCTTAGTGGCCTTTGAGGTCTCTGGTGGGGCTAGAGTATGCAGGCTGGGGAAGACTATGAGGAACAGTGGTTGCTACTGGGAAGCAAATTCTTGTCTCTGGGTGGAGGCATTCCAGTGCAGAGTCTTAGGGTCACACACACTCCTGTCAGTAACCCCTCATCCACGCTCTGTAAGTAGGTCCAGTAAACTCATTGGTTGCCCAGGGTGAACATTGGTAGAGCCGAATCTTGGTTTGTCTTGGGACTGTTGTGGGTTGGAGGATATTGATTAGTGTCCCCTGTGGAGGACATACCTGTAGTACATGGGAAACTCAAAAATCCAAGAAACACTTTTTTTTAAAAATTTTTAAAAATTAATCTTTTTCTAGTTTCAAATTTTTATTGGATATTTTCTTTATTTACATTTCAAATGTTTTCCCCTTTCCAGGTCTCCCCTTCGGAAAACCCCCAAGAAATGCTTTTTAAGCAACTTCCGATTATTTGAAATCAGTCAGGAAACACTTTTGTGCAAATTGACCGCAAGGGGGCACTATAGGCACGTGCGTTTCGCTCCTCAACAGCGCCTATGTTTAAAGAATGAATGTCAGGTTCGGTAATTGATTTGCTTTGCTTGACTAAACTCTGGTAGTAAATATAATTAACATTCTCGTGGAAATGGTAATTGCTTCCTGTGTGATGTATACTTTTCTTTTTAACATGTATTTGACACAAAATAACTGAATCTGCCAAATTACCAGGGGTAAAATTGTAACTTCAAAATCACTTTTAATTCTCATTCTCAGTAAATATTTTCTTTGTGCCCCAGGTGTGTTCTCTGCAGGTCTCTGGCTATGCAGCATTGATACATTAAGACAGCTCAGCTGGTAAAGCCCTGACCGCCTAGCCTCAGAACCTGAGTTTGATACCTGGCTTCCGAATAGCAGAAGGAGAGAACTTACTCTTATAAACTGTTCTGACTTACCTCCCCGCAACCCCCCCCCGGAACCCCCCCCACACACAAACTCTCTCTCTGGCATGCACACACATATGCATACACTGAATGTAATAAGAATCCACTCCTATAAGCTATCCTTTGACTCTCTCTCTCTTTTTTTTTTTCCCTCTGGCACACACACACACACACACACACACACACACACTGAGTGTAATAATATTATAAAACAACAAAGTTGGGGCATGCTGGAGGTGAAGCAACACTTGATAGCCTGCTGAGGTTTTGTTTTCTCACTGTGATTCTTTTGGCCTCCTGAGATGGAGTCATTGCTGTGTGCCTAAGTTGGTCTTGAACTTCCTAGCTCAAGCAATCCTCCTGCCTCAGCCTCCTGAGTAGTGCACCTCCTGAGTGTACCCTGCCAAGGAAATTACTCTTGAATAAGTCAAATAAATGTTTATTATTTGCCTTTCTAACCATATTTGCCAAATTTAAACTTTTTGCAGAATACCAGTTGCTTTTCTGCTTAGTCGCTGAACCACTAAAGATGCCTAAGGGGGGAAAAGTTAAAAAAATGCACTATCAGGGAAAATCCTGCAACGTTGCCACTGAATGACAACAGGAAATGCCATCCATAAGCTAGCAGACCAGCAACTATATAGGCATAGTTGTATTTATGGGGCTAGTCTTCATCTGTTTTTGGAGGTAAACAGCAGAATAGATTACATTTCTGCATTTTCTTTACATAAACAAGCTGGAAAGTATGCATTTTTTAAAAGAGAGATTTGGAAGAGATAAATAATTTGGATTGAGTAACATGGGCAGCATTAAGGAGTTAAATAACTTGAAATCCATCTCGAACAGGCGGACTTTAAATGTCTAGGTCATATAACGTTTACATTCCAATCGTGGCTTGACTGGTGACTGAATGATCAGGTTGTGATTGGTGCTGAACCCCGGGGTGTGTGTAACAAGTGGCATGAAATGATTGGTGTTATTTGGAGATTACACATTTGAGTTATTGAAAACAGGAACAAGTTTATATCCTCAGGGAAAAGCTGAAAGAAATGGCTGGCCTTTCTGAGCACATGTTTTTTTTTTTTTCAAAGGCCTTGAAGTGGCCCTGAGAAGCTGGGCGTGGGGCTCACCTGCTTGATTCTGCCTCTGGCAGTGACCCTTCATGGGCTCAGCTCAGGGCCTTTTCTCAAGGTGTCTGTTCTGAACATCAGGGACACTGATAGAAACTTTAAGGAGGTTGAATGAACTTACATGAGATAACGTGTGTGAGTGTGGCAACCAGAGCCCAGGACAGAGTTAGCTTGTAAGGCACATTAGCTGTTACCACATGATTTGAAACCTTGTTTGTTGCTTCCTCTGTGGCATCTCCCAAGGGAGTTGTAAAGGCGGACGGATAGCAACTCTCACTGAAAGGTGTTCTAGTGCTGGTGTTACAGTGTGTAGCTGGGTTACCATGTGGGTCCATGTTGCTGACGCTCTATAGTACTGTTTCTGATTCCTAAGACCTGAATCACTTGTGGAGCATGATCCATCTCGAGGCACTGCCTTCGTCTCTGCATTTGACAATGGTGGTTTTCCCGAATTAAAATTTGAATTTAGAACATTTAATGGAGCAGGAGGCCTTGTATTAATATTGCTATATTAAAATTTGTATATATATGTCTGTGTGTGACTATCGCCTATATATATCTTAGTGTGAGATTAAGTTATTATTTGGCTTTCAGGCATTGGGATAAAAACTGCTTCCATTCTGGATAAAACTGGATAGATGCTTGCATTTCCTTGGGTTTTGTCTTCCTTTATTTTGAACTTCGCTGAACACACACATACACAGAAGGAATGCCTGAAGTGTTCTTTGCCCCTGGTGCCTTCCAATAACCCCCACCACCCACATCCACTTCTCATCTTCCCATTTTAGTGTCAGGGGGAATGCCTGGGATTTCTTCAAGCTATGACAACAGGAAGTAATAATGCCTCTAAGCTTACAGGCCAGCAAATATGTGGATATAGTTCTCTCTTTTTTTTCTTTTCTGTTAACATTTTTTTGTATCTGATTTTGGTGCTGAATTTCAGAATCTTATGATAGATTCCTCCCTCCCCCCCCCCCCTTTTTTTTTCTTTGTAGAAACTGATGACCTAGAAGTTTCTCAAGGCTCAGGAATTTTTCCTTCCGGACATTTCTACAAAAACCAGTGGAGGCCCAGGAGGTTTAAGATGCGCCATTTTAATGACCCCGACAACGTTACAGAATGCTTGCAAAGAAAAATGGTGTATTTATTCGGTGACTCAACAATCAGGCAGTGGTTTGAATACCTCACTGCATTTGTTCCAGGTTGGTGCTTTGCTTTTGGTTTCCTGACTGTTCCCAGTATGCGTGAAATCATGTTTGAGATAAACAGACTCACTTTTGAGCCTGAAGAGAGGAGTCAGGTGAGGAGGGATCTCTCTGTAAAGAACCTGTAACCCTGGGAGATAGTGACAGACAGCGTCTGGTTGCCCGCAGAGTCTTGCTTTGGTGGAGCCACCGTGTTCTCACGAGGCTCATGCCATCGGCCCTCTCTGACCTTGGATGAGTCATGCGCATGCTCTATCCAGGGCTTCCTTCTCTGTGTCAGATTAGACAGCTGCGCTATGCCGCCTCACAGGTTTCCTTCACCTCTAATATTCTGGATCATGAAACTGTCGGGCACTGCCGGTTGTCTCTTTTCCAGTTCCATATGGCTCCATTCTAGGTCTGTACAAGATTTTACTGGAAGGAAGCAGCCAAATGTATCTCTGTAGCCAAGGCATCCATGGGGCTTCTCATTGAGACAGAGATGGCTGCTCTTGAGAGACTCTGGGCAAGGTCCAGCATTCTTAGCCTCGCTCTAAGACTACACTCTAGATCCAGAGTAAGACTGTACTCAGCCCCAGGAGGCGCTGTCTTCTTTCTCTAAGTGTGTGCCCTTACCTGTTAAGGAACAGGTGGTGTCGTGGGAACTGTTTGTGTGTTTTTGTGTACGTGTGTGTTTATGGGTGGAAGTAGGCGTGTGTGAAGGAATGAGTATAGAGGCTGAGGTCAGCCTTGAGTGTTGTTCTCAGGCGCTGTCCAGCTCATTTTGTGAGACTGAGTCTTTCACTGGCCTAAGAGACCTGATTATGGCTTCCCCCCCCCCCCCCCCCCCGCTCTGCCCTCCCCCTCCCCAGCTCCTCCCTGCTTCCTCCCCGCTCTGCCCTCCCCCTCCCCCCAGCTCCTCCCTGCTTCCTGATGTGTGCTGCCCCCCAGATTTGCCTCAGGTCCCCGTGCTTGTGTGGAGAGTACTAATTGAGTCTTCTTCTGCTCAACCTGTGTGGGGATTTTTTTTAATGGTTGTAAATGGAGGGTTTTTAATTTAAAGATTTATTTATTTATGCATACAAGTACTTTGCATATATGTCTGTGCACCAGAAAACAACATCAGATAGTTGTGAGTTGCCATGTGGGTGCTGGGAATTGAACTCAGGGTCTTTGAAACAGCAGTGAGTGCTCTGAACCATTGAGCCTTCTTTCCAGCCCTGTAAACAGAGGTTTTTATTTCATTTTATTTATTTATTTATTTATTTATTTATTTATTCATCCATTCTAATATAAATTCTCATTGTTTTGTGTATGAGTTGCTTCTGATGCTTTTTCATCATGTCTAATTTTACTTTTTAAAAGAAAAGGAAGCAGGTTTTTTACCCCCAAAGGTAGGAAGTCAGTTCCGGTTTTTCTCTTTTCATTGAAGCAGATATGGTTGAATTCCTCTGGTGGAGGAAGCAGCGTGTGGTGCGGTGCTGGCTCAGCCCTGGTGCTGACCCCGCAGGCCTTCAAGGCCTCTGGAGCCGCCTCTTCATAATTTCTGATGACGTGGCTCGATATTTCCTTTAGTAGCAATATGATCACATGGACTGTTTTGATCATTTTCCACAAGACCCTTTACAGACAGATTTTTATCTGATAAAATAAAGCCTCGTGTGGGTGCCCGATCTTTATCAAAAGAAAACGCTAGTGTGAACTTTTATCCACTTTAACTCCGGAGGCAAATAGTAATGAGTCAAGCAGGAGAGTCTAAAGGAGAAGCTGGGCATGCCAGAAAGGAAAGAGTGAAACTAGCCCTAGCCCTTAAGGGGAATATAGGAATAGTCTGATCTGATTTATGGTACCTGTCGAAGGGAAGTAGGCACAGTAGAGTTGCCAAGGAAGTGTGAACAGAATGGCATTATCAATATTTACTGTGTGTGTGTGTGTGTGTGTGTGTGTGTGTATTTAGTTTGAGACAAGCTTTACTGTGTACTCCTGATAGTCTGCAGGTTGCTTCATATATCAGCCTGGCTTTGCTTATGAGGAATCCTCCTGCCTCAGCCTCCCATATGTGTAGCGTTTATAGGAACTGGGCCATGAAACACAGCTTAAGGGGAAGGAGTGAAAAGATTTCTAATTTGTGCTGTTGACACCTCCTGCCCCCAACACACACTTTTCTTTCTTTTTCTTTTACCTGAGACATGCTATCACTATCTGGCTAGCCTGGAATTTACTATGTAGACCAGGCTGGTCTCATGATCCTAGAGATCCATCTGCCTCTGCCTTCCTAGTGATCAGGGTGTGCACTATCATACCCCACTTAACTTTGTTAATTCTTATGTCAGACAAGTTTTCTTGTAAGGTTTTCACTATGAAGGTAAACTTAAAAGTCAAAAGAAAGATAACCACTTTTTTCCTTTGCATATTGGAAGAACAAGGAACCTGCTTTCTTGTTTTTGTTCTTTTAGATTCAGAAGTATAATTTAGATTATTTTTCTTTCTAAAAAAAATACTGATTTGTTTACCTATTTTGAGGTAAGATCTCTCTCTCTCTGTAGCCCTGGGAAGCTTTAAACTCAGTAATCCCCCCCCTCGACTTAATCTCTTAAGTGCTGGTATTAAAAACATGCTATCATTCTTTGCTTAAAAATTTGTTTTAATTGATAAATACATGCAGGTATTTATTTATTTAGAGGGTACATTGGGACCTGTTGATAGAATGATTTTATCAAGCTAACTATCATACCTGTAACTTCATATACTTATTTATTGGCAGTGACAACGTTTGGAATCTCTTTGGGACATTCTAAAGTATGTTATTATCAACGATAGCCACTGTCCCGGGCCTCACAATGTACCTCAGTATGCTAGGTCTCACAAACTGTCTCTTCCTCATTAGCATAGGTATCTCTGATTAACTTCTCTCCTTTGCTTCCCAAGTTCCCCAGCTTTTGGTGAGTTTCTACTCTCTGAGTGTTAAGCTCTTACAGTTACTACACAGAAGAGAGGCCGTGGTGTATTTTTCTTTCTGTGCCGGGCTTATTTCACTTAGCGCGGCATCATTCCGGGCCTAGTTACGTTGTTGCAAATGGCAGCATTTTCAAAAAGATATGTGTGGTTACTGAAATCTGCTAGTAAAACAGAAGTTACAGACCCTGTCTCAGAACTACTCATCTGTCAGGATAGAATATGAATGTCAACTGCATTCTTGGCTTGATGGAGCTAATCATCTTAGACATGCACAGACTGTAACTGATAATATTGCTTATTATGTGATGCTTTGGCCTGATTTGAATAATTATGGCACTAGACTAAAGGTCCATTGATGCAAAATGGGACACAGGCAATAGGTATTTCCGTTAAGCTTATACCGAGTCTCTTTCTTGTAATTCTATTTTTAAAACCGTTTGCAAAGCCACTTGAATATTTAGAACGTGTGCGTTTAGATGGAATGTTTTCATGAATTTGATTTTTTCCTTGTTTCAGATTTAGTACAGTTTAATTTGGGTAGTCCCAAGAACGTTGGTCCCTTCCTCGCAGTGGACCAGAAACACAACATCTTGCTCAGATATCGCTGTCATGGTCCACCCATCCGCTTCACGAGCGTCTTCAGTAATGAGCTGCGTTATGTGGCAAATGAACTGAACAGGATCGTGGGAGGGAAGAACACAGTGGTGGCCATAGCTGTGTGGTCTCACTTTAGCACATTCCCCTTGGAAGTCTATATCCGGAGGCTCAGGAACATTCGACGAGCAGTGGTCCAACTCCTGGACCGAAGTCCTAAGACTGTGGTTGTCATCCGGACAGGCAATGCCCAAGAGCTGGGGCCTGAGGTGAGCCTTTACAACAGTGACTGGTATAACTTTCAACTGGACACTGTCCTTCGGAGGATGTTTTCAGGGGTTGGAGTCTACCTTGTTGATGCCTGGGAGATGACCTTGGCTCATCACCTACCCCACAAGCTGCATCCAGATGAAGTTATTGTGAAGAACCAGCTGGACATGTTCCTATCCTATGTATGCCCCTGGGAGACTTAGCTATCCTGAAGTTCACTGGAGCAATCCTGATCAGTGACCGTTCCCGTTGACCTGCAGCATAGAAAAATTTGTGATCAACTGTGTTGTGAAATGGATACTCTCAACTTGTGGGACATTTCAGAAAAGAGCTGTATTTTGCATAATGACTGGTAATGAACTTAGGCAGTGTATGCACTTGTATCTACCTATAGGATCTTTCCGTCTTCACTTAGCCATCGTAAAGCTCTAACTTACGCATCTACACACTGTATTGCCTTTGTAACCAAAGATACTAATGAGTGGTTAAGAACTAGCTTCTCCTGGGGTGGAGGTGACTGTGTTGATGCCCATGAGAGGTGTTTTGATGTAAACAGAAGGGATAGATTTGGTTGGCAGTGCTATGTTTGCCACTTACCCAGTAAAGGACATTGAACATGTCTTCATGAATAGCATGAAGTTCCCTCCTCAGGAATAGAGAGGGATTATTGCTAACAGTTCCTGTGGCCACAGTGAAGACTGCCCTATCTCAGGAGTTTCTATTGACTTTTTTTTTTTTTTTCTCAATTACTTGTCAAGGCCAATGTGTGTGGTCAGAATTTTATATGAGGATATTAACCATTTCCTGCTTTTCTCTGGAAAGGAGCAAAATGAAAGAGCACACAGTCTCTGTTTTGGATTGGTATGGACACTGGAGAATTATTTCTTACTTGATTCAGCCGAATTTTATGTGATGAATTCTTATTCTAGGATAACCATTTTTGGAAACAAATATGTAAATAGAAGTTTATTTTTATGTTCCAAAGCTTGTGGGTTTTGAGAACTGACTTTTATGTAAAGAGTGTCACTGGCTCTCATAAAATTGTAGGGTTTCTCCCCTCAGCAGTTCCAAATGTTTCTCTTTGCTCTTGGCTGTCATGACATGACATCAGACATGAAACCAGACCAGAAGTTAATAAAATTAGATATCAAAATCCATGAGAAGTATTTCTTGCTTTAGGCATGAAGTGTACATACAGATTGTCTCATGCTTGCATGTAAGAAGCCACTGTTGAGCTATCTGCTCTTCCTTCTGGCTCTTTGGACTGTGGTTCAAGCCTAGGGCCTTGTGCACACTAGGACGTTGCTCTACCAACTGAGTTACATTCCTAGCCCATTTCTGGACACCCTCAAAATAACAGGATTGGTCATTTTATTGGACATTGTCTTATTAATATCAAATGGATTTAAATTAAATTTAGGATCATTGAATAAGTAGCTTTTGCATTATGAGAGGTTATAATTTACTTTTGCTTTCTCTGAACAGACCTGTATAAACACTGGGCTGGCTTGGGAAATGAAAACAGATGCTAAAGCAAAATAAAATAAATAAATAAATAAATATGCATCCTTCAGAAATGGATTATCTGGGCTCTTAATGCAAAGGACTTAAATTATTCCTTTCCTACTCTTGGGGATTTATTAAGTTTATAAAATATTTCGTTTTATGTTTATAAAATATAATTGTTTTTGGAGTTTAGGACCAGTGAAGTTAAATGTATTATGCTAGCTTAGGTTTTGCAATACTGAAGCTTGAACCTACAGATGAATAAGCATTGTGATGAATAAGCATTGTGATGAATAAGCATTGGACCACTGGGCTAACCCCCAGCCCTTCCTTCCTTCCTTCCTTCCTTCCTTCCTTCCTTCCTTCCTTCCTTCCTTCCTCCCTCCCTCCCTCCCTCCCTCCCTCTCTCCCTTTCTTCCTTTCTCTCTTTCACCTTTTTTTTTGTTTGTTTGTTTTGGTTTTTCGAGACAGGGTTTCTCTGTGTAGCCCTGGCTGTCCTGAAACTCACTCTGTAGACCAGGCTGGCCTCGAACTCAGAAATCCGCCTGCCTCTGCCTCCGCCTCCCAAGTGCTGGGATTAAAGACATGCGCCACCACCGCCCGGCTCTCTTTCATCTTTTAAACTTTTAATTTTAAGAGAAGGTCTCCATAAGTCCATAGGCTGGTCTTGAATTTGCTTTGTAGCCTATGCAGGCTTTGAATTTTCCTCCTTCCTGCCTTAGCCTCTCCAGTAACTGGGCCTATACGGCTGTGCCGCCAGCCTGGTTAAATAGCTCATTTTAAGCCAGGTGTGATGGCATATGCCTTTAATACTAGCACTTGGGAGACAGAGGCAGGTGGGTTTCTGAGTTTGAGGCTAGCTTGGTGAATTTCAGGACAGCCAGGGCTATACAGAGTAACCCTGTCTCAAAAAAACAAAACCAAAAACAAACAAACAAACAAACAAACAAGCTCATTTTGAATCGTTTTTAAGCTTGCAGTATTTGAGAAAAATGAGTTAGGAACCATACCTCCAGGGATTATGGAATGAGTCACCTTCGTGACAAATGCCAAGAGATTCTAATGTGGTTTTAGGGTTTCACACTTTGAGAAACAGTGACAAAGAAAGATTGATCTAGAGAAGTAACATTGCTTATCTGTTATTTCAAGGCTTTATTAAGCACTTAATTCTGGCCATGATTTAATAGTTTAGGTGATACTCCATTAACTCTGGCCATGATTTAATAGTTTAGGTGATACTCCATTAACTCAAGTTAGAATTAAACTCACGTACATGGAGTCTATGCCCTGCCTGGCTACAACTGGTTTGACTTCCATAAGGGTATGCTGTGTTTTGAGAACTTCTCAGCATTTCCCTGGGAGGATTTCTGGGAGGCAGGTAAGGAGGAGTTACTTTCCAGTTAAAATCAAGCACCAACCACCATTGCTTTAGAGTGATTGGTTTCCATAGCTGATTTCTTGTAACCTTCTTTAGTTTTTGCTTTTCAGCTTGGTTGCACAAGGTCTTGACAATTTGATAGCACCATCTCTTGAAGTCTTCCAGTCACCTTTATCTCTCTTTGGCCTTTTACGCTCTTGTGTAGAAATTTTTATAGAAGTTAAAATGTTACCTAAATATTTCCCAGAGCAGTTAGACACAGGCTGAGCATCTCTAATCAGAAAATCCCAAATCCTCCCAAATTTACAGCTTTTTGAATTCTTGACATCACAAGTAGAAAAATTTCACCTGCCATTACATGATGAGTTGCACTCAAATGACAGCTGTGGGGCTGGGGAGATGGTTCAGAGTTCAGAGTGCTTTCTGATTTTCCAGAGGACTGAGTCTGAATCCCAGCTCCCAAGCCAGGTGACTTACAAACCACCAATAATTGACACTCCAGATAGATCCAGACCATCAGTGTACCTGCATTCATGTGGTATTATTCACTCACACTGACATACACAGAAACACACACACACACACACACACACACACAAAGAATAAAAGTTTGGTATAGCATTTGCTTTTAATCCCAGGACTTGGGAGATAGAGGCAGGCAGATCTCTGTGAACTCAAGGCCAGCCTTGTCTATATAGTTCTATACTAACAAAGAATTATTTGGTGAGACACTGTCTCAAAACAAAATACAACAAAACACCCAAATACATGCAATAAGGATTAAAAAAAGATCTTAGAAATAAATTTTTAGAAGGTAGACATACTAAATGTTATATAAAAAAATTTTCAGGTTATATATGTAAAGTATATGTAAGACATATATTTCCTACTTAGGCTTGTTATGCATTAATGAATTATACATATATGTGTATGTGAATAATATATATGTATACATACACGCACACATACACACTCATACATACATACACACACAAACATTCCCAAATCTAAAATAATTTAAAAATCTAGCAGTTCTGGTCTCATGGACTTCAGATAAGGGCTTTTCAACCTTATAAAAAATTTATTATAGGTTAATTAGTCCCATATACTTGTGAATGTTAGCATGTCAGATAAAATGTTTAAATACATATTTCTCATAATAAATAAATAGGGAATCATAATTTTAAAAACTACAATGATTTAATTAAGGATACAGTCTATACAGTCTAGCCAAGTACAATGAATATTAGAATTTTGATAGGCTTTCTTTCTGGTTTTTTTTTTTTTAAACCATATAAAATTGATCCTCTTTATCTCTAGGTTCCATATCACTGGATTCAGCCAAGTTCAGATAAAAACATTTAGGAAAATTCTGCATCTGTACTAAATGTGTAGAGACTTTTTATGTCATTCTCTGTGTAATAATCAATAAAGCGTAACATCTACTTACATAGCATTAACATAGTATTAGGTATGGTAAGTAGCCTGGAGATGATTTAAGGTATATGGGAGGATGTTGCTGGTTATACACAAATACTATGCCATTTTTCTATAATGGACTTGAGTGTCCATAGATTATAATATAAATTCCAGCACCCAAAATGGTGGAGTTAGAATCACAGGGGACTTGTAATTTGGACCTTTAAAAAAAATTTAACCTACAGTTTAAATATTTTTATACGTTAAATAGCCTTAATAATTACAAAGGCCGGCCTAAAAGGGCACTATCTAGAAACAGTTTTACTATGTCAGTTGGCCATTATGGTTGGATGTTTGGGCTTGTAACAAAATATTAAAATTGGTTTACATACATTTTTGTTGAAATGAAGTATGAATTTGTGGGGCTGGAGAAATGGGATAGCAGTTAAGAGGGGTTGCTGTCCTTGCAGAGGGGTTGGAGTCCCACCACGACCTGACTCTGGCCTCTGCAAGCAGTGCATGCATCTGGTATGTGTGCACACACATACACACACACCTGAGCTGAAATGATTGGCTATTGTGACAGGAAAAGCCCATAATAAGAACATTCTATGGGAATTATACCTCCTACAAGTTATCCTATTAAAAATAACCTCTCTCGGAGCTGGAGAACTGGTTTAGCAGTTAAGAGTATGTGTTGCTCAAAGAGGTCCCAAGTGTGCTTCTCACCATTGCCATGAGGCACCTCACAGATGTTTGTGGTTCCAGCTCCAGGATATCCAGCCCCCCTCCACTAGTCTGTGGGCGCCCGTGCTCACTTGCACAGACTCCTTTATATGTACATATGAACTTAATGTGGCATGTATAGAACAGACTTCATGTTTTGAATATACACATGCACATACACATGCACATGTACATATACATATATATGCCACCTGACAGATTTTCCTGGCTAGAGAAAATACATTTCAGATCAATTAAATCAGGCAAGAACAAATATGACAAGCCTTTACATATTCATGTAATACATGCAGGAGTCTCCTGGACTGAACAGGCAACCTGGCTGCATGGGACTGACTTAGACCCTCTGCATATATGTTACAGTTGTGTAGTTTGGTCTTTTTGTGGGACTCCTAACAGTGGGTGCAGGAGCTGTCTGTGACTCTGTTACCTGATTTGGGGCCCTTCCCCCCTCCTGGGTTGTCCCCTCCAGCCTTAGTAGGAGAGGAAGTGCTTAGTCTTACTGCAACTTGGTAAGCCATGACTGGTTGATAGCCATAGGAGGCCTGCCCTTTTCTGAAGAGAAATTGAGGAGGAGTGGGTGGGGTAGGGGTAGGGGGCCGGTAGGAGAGGAGGGAGGGGAAATTGCTGCTGTCAGGATGTTAAAAAATAAAAAGTGAGTCTCCTGTTTCTGGACCCAGATGAAGAGAATGACAGTCACGGAGAGGGGCAGGGAGGGAACTGTCTCCTACACAGCCGCTGAGGATTTAGGGTTGGTTTACTCTACAATGCAGGCCTAGTGCACGCAGGATGGCTGCGACTTGGGGGGGGGGTGGGCAATAAATATGATTTTGGATTGCTGTTTCCTCTTTCAAAGTGGGTAGGCAGTACCCTAGTGCTGGGAGCACCTGGGAATCTTGGGGTAGAGAGCAGGCCATGGGGGACCAGAGAGCTGTTGAGGCAGAAGTTTGATTCACAGAAAAGAGGGGAGCAAAAGTGTGCATCGTCAGTGCAGTTTAACCCCTTCTTTCAAGTGCACTTACCTTTAAAATTTTATAATTTTTTTTTGTTAAATGACATTGTAAAATATGGATTTTTAAGCAAGAGGATTAAGAGAAAAAGAAGGCCCCAGCAAAGGGGGCACGTCTTTCCATGTGGGCTTCTCTGAGAGAGAACTGCCAGAAACTCATTTTAGGATATTTACTTTTTAAAATATGCTAACCGAGATGCATCACACACATACAGAATTTCCTTTTCATTATTATTTTTTAACCAAACGAGAGGTAGTCGAGTCTCTTGATCTTTATGGATCTGAATTGATGATGTAGATGAACATAAAACACTCTTGCTGCCCCAATAGGACAGGGGGGTGTTTCCTACGTAATCACAAAACTAGACTGTAACAACGAATGCCTGGAGATGATGAAAGAAAAGAAGAAACGGTTCTGAAATCACTGTAATGAGGGTTCCAAAACTGAGCAGCGAAACTCGATGCTGTCAGGAGAAACCCCTTCAGTGTTGTGCAATGGCTTGCCAGCAGTCAGGACCACTTTGCTATCACCTGTGCCAGCAGTCCTCCAGCTAAGGAGCCCTGCTTCGTTTATGGTGCAGATGAGGAACACACAACAGAGATGCCACTTTCTGACTGCCCTGCTCACCATACTCAACCGGGGGAAGTAGTCCTCCAGACCGTTCCGTTTCCACGCCTCTGAGGCCACAGTGAAAACATGAAATTCGTAGAGGCGACTCTAACGAAGAGGCCTAATCCCCTAGATTCCCGGGACACTGGGACAGGTGTCCTGAAAACAGCTTTGCGGGGCCTCAGTCCTCCGCGCGGCTCCAGTCCGGGTCTTGGGGACGGCCCTCGCGGGGAATGTCCGGGACTCGGGTCGGTATCTTTTTGGCCTGGGAATTTCCAGCGTGTGGAAAAAGTCCACAAATTTAGTCCTCGCTGCTTGCCTCGCCTCCTCCGGCCCTTCTCGGTGCCCACGCACCCCCGATCGAACCCGAGGATGAGCATAGGGTGTATTTTAGGCGTGCTGGGCTTCCCCACCCCCTCTGCCCACTTAGCTGGCACGAAGAAAGCCAGCGCTATAAAGGAGGCCCAGGCCAAGGACTGGCCTCCTCCTTCCACGAGGTCAGACGGCGAGCTCTAAAGAGGCTGCTTAACTGTTCTTTATCATGTAACCTCAAAAGGAAACCCATTAGTCTTCTGATGCTCTCACGTACTTGGGGGCATTATCGCTGCTTACAGCTGGAAACAGTTGATTTTGCTTTTGCGTATTTGTGTGACTTGACTCTTCAACTACAAAGGTATACTTTTATTATTTGATATTCAATATGAAAAGATATCTAAGGAGCTAAGCTGTCCTCAACCGGTTCCTTTCCCATATTCTTTCCTAGATGTCTGCTGTTTATAAAGTAATAACATTTGCTTTGTGGCAACATATTGTGGGACAGTGGTTGGTTGGTTTGTCGTTTTGGGGATGCAGGATACTTTGATATTTTGGTAATTGCTTGAGTCGTGTCTGTTAGCTTTTAAAGGAAGAAGTAGGATACTGGTGGAAGGTACGTTTGATGGGTGATGAAGATTGTTGACTTTGTATATCTGATGTATGAATTTATCTTAAGCTGGTGATGGAAAATGGTGGTACCTAAGGTGGAAATTTCCCAGGTTTGATGGGTGGGTTTAAAGGTATACTTTCTTATAAAGGCAAACTACATTTACCTTTAAATTAAAAGTGAAACTACTTTTTTTTTTTTTTTTTTTTTTTTTTTTTTTTGAGACAGGGTTTCTCTGTGTAGCCTTGGCTGTCCTGGAACTCACTCTGTAGATCAGGCTGGCTTTGAACTCAGATATCCCCTGCTTCTACCTCCTGAGTGCTGGGATTAAAGGCATGCGCCACCACACTTGGCTTTATGAAACTGCCTCTTTATGGAAAGATATATCTTGAGTAGATTGAAATGTTTTATAGCATACCCTAGGCAATTCTCATATTACCTCTATGAGACTAAAATTTATGAATGGCCATTTTATGAATGAGGGAAAACCATTGATCTGATGATGGCTTGGCAGAGCCTACAGGATCATAACAGTCTACCGGAAATGTTTAAAAGATTTGTCAACGTGAAGGCATGTTTCTAGATGGGACGGATTAGAGATTCTCTATGCCCGGCTTAGTGAACTGACTGTATCAGGCAAAGGGGTTGACCCAAAGAGGATGTGGCATTTATTATGTAAATTTTAAGCACTTGGCAATACATTCTTAATTTGAATCTGGCATCTAAAGAAATAAGTCCCTGGTTTTGTGGAATTTTTTTTTCTCTTAGTTCAATGATTCTCAACCTGTGGGTGGCAACCCCTTTGGAGGGGTTGAATGACCCTATTACAGGGATCACATAGCAGATATCTTCCATATCAGATGTTTATATTACGATTCATAACAGTAATAAAATTACAGTTATGGAGTAGCAACAAAAATAATTGTATGATTCAGGGTGACCACAACATGAGGAAGTGTATTAATGGGTCACAGCATTAGGAGGGTCGAGAACCACTGGTGGACAATAGATAGTTTGGATAACAAAATAGAAAAATGCCCAAGGCCCATTCACTTGCATCGTTATTCCTGATACAGGAAAGCTTAAGCAACATGTCACGGAAACATGTTTATTTGGCTTGAGAATACAGTGAGCTTTCTGTTCCTCCAGCATCTGCCTATCATTTTGCAGGTTAAGGACACAGCTGGGCAGGGTAGAGGTGACAAGCCTTGATGAGTCCCTGTAGGGAGTCAGTGTATAACACATTCTGTGGCTGTACACTTGGTGGTGTTCCGCCTAGGGTACCGGGAGGGCCAGGGTCAGCATAACTGCTATTAAGATGCTGACCGTTTTGGCTTCTGAAGGAAAAGGGGGCAAACCTATCCCCCCCCCTTTTTTTTTGTCCTGACATAATCCCATTCTCAGAACGCAGAAAGTCACCTTCCTAAAAGTCACCTTCTTAAAAGCTGCAGTCTCCTTGGAACATGATCTCCAGGAAGGCTTTCTGATTGTTCAGAGACCACCCACAAATCACTCCTAAACACTGTTTCCTTTTGGCTACTGGCTGACACTGATACGGTGGCCTCTTGATTTCTTGCCCTCAGCTTACCAAGAAGATCCTGAGGCCCATGCTGAACTTCACCTTTTGATCTTGGCTTGATGCTGAAGTCCCGAGGGTGAGCGTGTGTGAGCGGGTGAATGTTTCTAAGAGGGATCTAAGCATTACTTCTGTCTTGAATGGTATTGTCAGTATGGGAAATGGATGTTTTATTCAGAGTTCTAAGGTTTGCAAAGCTCTTACTTTAACCAATTTTTGAAGTTTACTTACAAGTAGATAATTATAATTTACGAACCAAAAGTTCGTGGTTTGGGTTTTTTTTTAAACAAATATATTGAATTTCCATTGTTTTCATGGGAGGAGGCCATGAACACATGTAAGAGGGGAATCCAGCCCTCAGCCGACTGACAGTTTCAGGATTATGAAATCTTTCACAGGCTCAGAGAACATCACATCTGAATGGTGGGTGGGTGAAGAAACTCATTTGAGCTCACATCTGTGGTTTCTGATCAAAGCACTTTCTGTGCCTTCAGTTTGGAACTGTGAGGCCTCCAAGCATTTCATGGAGCAAATACTGGATTTGAACATTTATAAGCATTTGTTTTAGGAGCTGAGCTTGCAAGAGCTCAGCATTTCCTTATGTTACCATTTGAGGTATAGTGTACTCAGCTATATTTCATAGACCCGGGAGAACTGAGCAGGTGGCTCAGACTCCTCCAGATAGAATTAAATGGAAGAACCTGTTGAGGCCCACATTCTGCCTCAACACTTTTGGGGCTAAGTGCTCTGGTCAAGAGAGAGAGTGGCTCTTGGGGCAAGAGACTCGAAGAATGGAGACAAGACAGGGTGTGATTCAGTCTCTTCTATTTTCTCAAGTCTCTCTTATTGAAGGGAATTCTGAGGTATTTATATACACAAGCAGGAGAACACAGGTGAAAACACTTTACCACGTGCACCATACAGCTGAGGTCACTAAACAGCAAAACAAGCTATGTGGGATAAACAATATATTTATCAGAGTGTGCTTCAGCTGTTATAGGCTTTTGCCAACCAAGTCTTTCATCAGGGTATATGGTTCCAGATGGCTGCAAAGTTGATCTAGCCGCTTTCTACTAAAGTCGGCTCCCAACAGGTCCCCCTTTTTAAATTTTTTTTTCAAAAGGGAAGGCTGGGAAAACTTATGGAAACCGTGCCTGTCCTAGGTTGGAACAAAGGACCCCAGCCTCACTTAAGATGGTGAGGCCTCCCTTATTTTAGGGGCAAGGGTCTCGATATGCTCTCTTACCCGTCATTGGCTATCCGGCTTAGCGCGTAAGTTAGGGGTTAATCCTCATCAGTCTTGATGACAGAGGTTTCAGAGTCCCCTACTTCCAGCCTGTAATATTGGACCTGTATGGGTTTACCAAAGCCATCAGTTTGTTGAACAGCATGAACCCAAGAGACAAGAGACTTAATATCTAAACTGTTGATATAAAAGCAAACACTCTTTAAGGCAACATACAACTTCCCCTGTTGGAGAAGTGAAAGGTCTAAGCCTTGTACCCACAAATTTATACCAATGAAATCCTTGAATTTTGCATCAGCTTAGTAACAATTATACAGATAAAGACAGTCTAATATTAACCAACTCAGTCCCCAAGTCCAGGGAATTGGGGCGCCGACTCTTCATTAACTTCTTCAAGCTGAACATGGGCGCTGAGATATTAGAAGAGGGATGAGGGGAAGGGTAAATTGATAAGCCTCTGAAGTCTGTCTTAACTGCATCCAGCTGGAAGTCCAGGGCATCAGTGAACATGCAGGTGATAAGATTCATTCTCCAAAGCTGTGTATTCTGCAATATACAAATCTCAAAACAAGGTTTAGTATCAAGATAATTATTTTGATTCTCCGAAAACTACTGTTCTGGAGGCCTACCTCTGTCATGTCTGATCCATATAATTCTGGAAGACATAACTACTACCTTAATGACATCAGAAAACTCATAGAAAAACCTTTTTTTCCAAATTAGCCTTTCCTTAAGCCAGTAACCAGAAAAACCTTTACATTGAGTTTTTATCCAGAAAAATATAACTATATAACTCAGAATCACACCCATTTTGAAAGTTAAATCAATTAACATTATCATTCTGCTTAGCTCTCTGTCTAGAGCAGCCTTCTATTTATTCCTTGTGTCTTTAAAGCCGTTTTCATCTGTTTTTACTCACTTATTTCTTGCCCCATTTTCATTACTATAACCTTTATCTGTTTGGCTCTCTTGACTCAGAGCAGCCTGTAATTTACTCCTTGCATCTTTAAAACCTTTTTCATCTGTTTCTGCTTACTTATTTCTTGCCCCGTTTTTGTTACTATAACCTTTATCTATCTGTTTGGCTCTCTTGACTCAAAGCAGCCTGCAATTTACTCCTTGCATCTTTAAAACCTTTTTCATCTGTTTCTGCTTACTTATTTCTTGCCCCGTTTTTGTTACTATGCAATCACCTTTGTTTCACTTCCGAATTCAGCCAGCTCTGTCAGTCGACTGGTTCTCCAGCGCAGGGTGTCTTCCACTGTATCCCGCTTACTGGAGTTCAAACATTGAGACTCTGTCAGTTGACTGGTTCTCCAGCGCAGGGTGTCTTCCACTGTATCCTGCTTACTGGAGCTCTAACGTTGAGACTGTGTCAGTCCACTGGTTCTCCAGCGCAGGGTGTCTTCCACTGTATCCCGCTTACTGGAGTCCCTGTTCAGGCGCCACTAATGTTGAGGCCCACACTCTGCCTCAACACTTTGGTGCTAAGTGCTCTGGTCAAGAGAGAGAGTGTGGCTCTTGGGGCAAGAGACTCGAAGAATGGAGACAAGACAGGGTGTGATTCAGTCTCTTCTATTTTCTCAAGTCTCTCTTATTGAAGGGAATTCTGAGGTATTTATATACACAAGCAGGAGAACACAGGTGAAAACACTTTACCACGTGCACCATACAGCTGAGGTCACTAAACAGCAAAACAAGCTATGTGGGATAAACAATATATTTATCAGAGTGTGCTTCAGCTGTTATAGGCTTTTGCCAACCAAGTCTTTCATCAGGGTATATGGTTCTAGATGGCTGCAAAGTTGATCTAGCCGCTTTCTACTAAAGTCGGCTCCCAACAAGAACCTAGATTCGGTACCAGGCCGGTTACATGAATGTGCCAACGGGAGAGGCCAGTTACATGAATGTGCCAATGGGAGAGGCCAGTTGCACAGAAGTGCCAATAGAAGCGGGCATCTTTTCCCAAGGACTCTTCTACTACTACTTGACTGAATCTTGGCTACCACCTACTCTCTGTTCATAGTTAACTGATGCAGTTCTGCTTGATAACCACCATGATAATTCATGTTTGAAGGAGACCACAGGAGAGTGCTTTATACAAACTCAGAGAGTGGAGCCACAGGTGAGTGGCTGCAGTCAGGATTTGATAAGAGATGGCCATTTACTTTCTATGTCCTTTTTAGAAACAATAACAGAGATTACAGGAAGAGCTATCCTGTCACCAATTTCCTTTTGCCCCTCTCAGGATCTTTTCTTCAGTGTTGGAAAGATAAGCGTTGGGAGAACATTCTGCCTCCCCCTAGTACAGCACCCACTGCTTCTGCCTATGAAGAAGGGAGCTTCGGATAAACCCACCCACCGGTCTGCACCATCCCTGATGTTTCAGAGTGAGCTAATAAGCTGACCGAGTGATCTGTTTTCATAGGTAGCCTCCGTGAGGCAATATATGAGAAGATTTACATCTTTGCTATCCAGGTTGTTTTGTAAAAACAGCTCACAGACCCTTCCCAGCCTGCTTTCCCTCCAGGCTCAAATGAGACTAATTGGATAGCTAAGAATGCACGGCGTAATTTATGAGCACTCTCGTCCCTCTGATTATTTTGGTTTGGCATCTTGAATAGCACCCATGGAGAGGGGTTCCTGCTATAATGTGTGCATTTTCCACGTGGATAACATTACTTCAAGAGGGCAAATATTGTTTCTTTTTGTGACCTTTTTGGCCTTTTTAACGGAAAAGCCTTAAGCCATTACAATGCACCATCCTCCACATGCCCTGCAAGCAGCCGTGGCATGAAGATGCTTGTGCAGAACATCTGCAGTATTAAATGCCCATGAGGAGGTGTTTAGGAAAGAAATGTGCTAGGAACTCTCTATAGGGCAAGCAAAAGTGCAAAAACAACAGCAAGATGTCCCACAGTAAATGGTCTATGTACGTACTCAAGTGACACTGAACTTTTCTCTAGTTGCTTGTCTCTTTGTGCTCTCTTCTGTCTCCATCTTTGTCAAGAATTTTAAAAGTACTGGATGTCAAGGAAGAGACCATTTCTTTTCTCCACAAGAGAAGTTTTCTTGCAGTATATCTTTAAATATTTCAAAATATTTTTAAAAATTATGGTGAAAATTATATGTGACATCAAAGTTATGAGGATGCTACGAGCCTGTGTCGACAAGTATCTGTTTAAGTCTTTGCTTTAAGTACTTCTGGCTGGATATCCAGAAACAGAATGGCCAGATCGGATGGTAATTCTGCACATAACTTTTGAAGCTGATTTGAATGACTATTATTGTCTGAGTGTGCGCATGCTAGAGTGGAGGCCGGGTGACAACTTTCAGAGGGCAGTTCTCTCCCCTTTCACTATGAGTTTTGGGGATTTGAACTCACTGAAGAAAGTGATTTATCCACTGAGTCATTTTGCTGGGCCTGTGTATAACTTGTTGAAACTCTGCCATATTAGTTCTCAAAGTCCCTATGCCATGATCATTTTTTTCTTTTTTAAATTTTTTTTATAACACACACACACACACACACACACACACACACACAGAGTTATGTGGGTTTTGTTTGTTTGTTTTTAGTTTTTCAAGATGGGATTTCTCTGTGTAGCCCTGGCTGTCCTGGAACTCACTCTGTAGACCAGGCTGGCCTTGAACTCAGAAATCCACCTGCCTCTGCCTCCCAAGTGCTGGGATTAAAGGCGTGCACCACCACTGCCCGGGGCAGGTATATGTTTATATGTATGTATGTGTGTGTGTGTATGTATGTGTATATACATATACATATACATATACATATATATATATGTGTGTGTGTGTGTGTGTGTGTATACACACATATACATATATGTATATGTAGACTATATATATTTGAACCAAGAGGATGGCAGGAAGTTGTACCAATGAGAACCACTGGGATAACATGCTGGATTCCATATACATTGGATCCTTTAAAACATTTGGACAGCTTGCCACCAGAATGCCAAATTCAAAAGAAATCTTGAGAGGTTTCCCAGAGATTTAAAGGGTCCAGAGCTACAGGGTAACTTATGGATGCAGCCGCTAGGCCTGTGTCTGAAGGTGAATGGAGAAAACCCAGAGGGTGGGAATTGGGTGTCTCTGACTTCACCTCCCTCTTTTCTCCTCCCCCCCCCCCCCCCAGTTCCTCACTCTCACATTCACAACATGGAGATGCTCCATGAGTTTCACAAATACTCCACAATGTAAGAAACAGTGAGAATGGCTCATTTTTCTAGTTGGAATAACTGCACATGGCAAGCTCTCGGGAAAGCTGTAACGGCCATTTTGGTTTTGGCCTCTGCTAAGGGCAAAGAAGGTGGGTTCAGTATGAGATGGGCAGTCGGGCGGTGGTGGTGCACACCTTTAATCCCATCATTTGGGAGGCAGAGGCAGGTGGATTTCTGAGTTCAAGGCCAGCCTGGTCTACAGAGTGAGTTCCAGGACAGCCAGGGCTACACAGAGAAAACTCTGTCTCGAAAAACAAACAAACAAAAAAACCCCAAAAAAAAAATAGAGAGAGAGAGAGAGAGATAGAGAGAGAGAGAGAGAGAGAGAGAGAGAGAGAGAGAGAGAGAGAGAGAGAGATGCGCAGACAAGGGTTGAGCCAGGCTGCTGAACTGACCCTTGAAATCGCTAGTGTCATGTCAGATCAAACTTGATCGCAGAGGCAGATGGACCAGGGCCTTCCAAGCTTGTCATCCTGTGCCAAAGTTTGATAGTTCTTGAACAACTAAGGAAAATATTTTTGTTTTTGTTTTTACTTGTGGCATTGAACAGAATTCAGCATTAAGATAAGAGAGATTCTTACACACAAGGCTAATTAAATACCTAGGGCACAGTGACAGATTACAGTTGGCTTGTAACTCAGGAGGTACCATGTGGTGGCAGCATTCATGGGCCACTTTCAATATACTGCATTTGTTTGTTTAAGCTCCAAAGTTTATGGTAGCCTAAAATTTGTGTATATAAGGTGAAGTGCTTGAAGAAGACTCCCCTCTACACAAATAAATGATTAAGCAGATAAAAAAAAAAAAAAAAAAAACTAAAAGTTTGGGAAACTTTCTTTATTTCTTTTGCTCAACTGCTAGTCTCACTGACACAATCCAGATTAAACCAATTCCGAGGCCTGGTTTCACATCCTCTAAGATATGACCCTATCATACCAGCTATGGATTCAGCCTCTCTTTAAAAATGTTAGTAGCCTTTTGTAAAGGTTCCCGAGTAGGCTGCATAAGCTGACTGACTGTGAGATGCCTTCTTGAAATTGGTGGGACAGTGACTGCTCTGATCCATTTCGGGAAAGAGGTGAGATGCAGGCCAGAGGCAGAACAGGAAGCACAGACTCCCCTGTTTTCCACCTAGCTTCCTTATTTCTGTCCATGACGTACCCTGCCCTGTCAGCCTTGCCATGGCCTGACCCTGTCCATACTGTGTTTTGTCAGTCTTTTGTCAGCTCTGTGGATTGTGCTTCTGATTCATTTCCCTGAAGACCATCCTCTTCCCAGTTCTGTGGAAGAGCATCCAGGTCATGACTCTGACTGTTAGTGTCCCACGCACCCACATGTGCTCAGCTGCTACCTCTGTTCTCACTTTGCTCAGAAATTCTGAATGGCTCCCCATGGCTTAGCACACCAACTTTCCTCCATTTTCCTGGAGCCAAAGCCCCATGGGAAGGGCTCTGAATCTGACTTCAAGATTATCCCTTCTTAGATTTTCTTCAAGTTAGGCTGGTGAGCCAAAGATGTCAGAATATTTAACTATCAAATATTAAACACAGATTTGAAGAATGAAAATACTTACATTGACCATCACTGGTGTGTTAAGCATATCATATACACTACCTCATTTAACCGATACACCAATCAAAAATAGTGAAATACCCATTTTAAGGATGAGAAAAGTATTCCTGAGGGGACAAGTAATGGCGGGTGGTTGTTAAGTGATTGGATAGGATTTGGACCCAAGTCTGCTTTACTTGAAAACCCAGTGATTTTAAACAAAGGTTAAAAAATATTACAGGCAAGAACTTTAGCTTGGATAAAAGCTTGTAGCAAGAATCAATGTGCCATTGTCTAATGTGTATCATCAGGATATAAATATACTGGAATCGAGGATTAGTTGCCAGGCTGTTATAGTAAAGCATTCCCAGACTTAACTGTTCAAACAAACAGAAATTTAGTGTTCCAGAGAAGGTCAGTTGGGAAGATGCTTGATTTATAACAATGCAGACCTGAGTTTGGTCTCCAGAATCCATCTTTAAAAATAAATGCTGGCACAGTGGTCATGATTGTAATCCTATCATGAAGAGGCAGGGACAGTGGTTCCTGGAGCTTGCTGGTCAACCAGCCTAGTCCAGTCTGTGAGCTCTAGGACAAAGAGAGATCCTTTCTCACACAACACAACACAACACTAACCCAAGTGTATGGTGCCTGAGATATGACACCTAAGACTGATTGATACTCTGGCCTCCACTTATACCTGGAAACATAGGTGCACTCATACATGTGTATACACACACACACACACACACACACACACAAAACAAAAACAGCAAGAACAACAACAACAACAACAAAAAACACAACCAGCCAAACAAACAAACAAAACCAAACCCCATACATTTATTTCCACACTGTTCTGGGAACAGGAAGTCCAGAGTTAGGCTCAGTAAGTTTGACTCGTCCTGACACTTCTTTGCTCGACTTGCATATGGATCCTTCTCCATGTGTGTGCACGGGGCCTTTGCTTTGTGCATATCACTGGTGCCTTTTAAGACACCTTTTAAATTAATTGGGGATAGGGCTTCTTCTGACCTCACTTTACCTTATCTCTGCACAGGCCTGTCTCCAAATACAGTCTTACTTTGAAGTCCCGGGTCTTAGGGCACCAACATAGGAATTCTCCGGCAATGGGGAGGCAGTTCAGACTGTAACGGAATCGATAGATAGCTGGTTTGATAGGCCCACACTTTAGAGAATGTGGAATCAGGCTTAGGAACTGCTTTGATCTAGACTCTGTCACTGGGGTCCAGCAGCTGAGCAGGAGAACTCTCTTCCAAAACTTGCAGCTAGTTTTGCCTGTTTAATCATTTATTTGTGTGGATAGGTGTCTTCATCAACCACTTCTCCACCTTATATATTGATGGGTCAATAAGGGTCACTCACTTAACCTGGAGCACAGCAATTCAGCTAGACTGGCTAGTCAGAGAGCTCCAGGAGTCTTTGCCTCCTATGCTGAGATTACAGACCTGTATGCCATGCACTTATGTATTTTACATGTGTGCTGGGGACCTGAACTCAGAACGTTATACTTGCATATGAATCACGACCCATCTTCACATCTTCTCAAGTTGCTATTATTATTATCATTATATTTTTAATTAATTGATTGATTGTGTGTGTATGTATGTGAGTGTGGTCATGTGTGTGTAAAGGTCAGAACACAACTTTTGAGGGTCTGTTCTTTCCTTTTACACGTGGGTCCTGAGATTGAATTCATGTTTTCAGGGTTGACAGTAAGTGCCCTTTTACCCTCTGAGCCATTTCTTGAGTCCTCCAGCTGAATGAGTACAAATGGGTGGGTAGGGACCACTTTGGAGAAAGAACTATTTGAAACTATTTGAAAGAAAGAACTTTCTTATAGTGAAATGAAGGAGAGAAAGCATCACACCTTTAAGTTGTTTAGAAATTTCTGGAAAGGTGGTGTGTGTACAGTGAATGCATTTGGATGTACAGGCGCATGCACACACATGCAGAGGCCAGAGTAGGACTTCAGCTATCTTCCTTCTGATGTCCGCTGTTCAGCCTTGAGTCAGGGTTTCTTAGTGAATCGCAACTTGCCATTTCTGCTAGGCTGGCTATTGACAGCTCTCAGCATGTGCCTGTCTTCACCTCTGTATGTCAGGGATGCAGGTGCATGCAGCTGGACCTGATGTTTTACATGAGTGCCATGGATTTGCACTCAGGGTTTTGTACTTGAAAAAAAAAAAAAAGTGCTCTCTCAGCAAACCAGAACATCTCCATAGGTCATGAAGATGGTTGTTTGGTGGGTATATTGATGCAAAGAGGAAAAATGAGTTGGGTCATCTTCCTTCCTTCCTTCCTTCCTTCCTTCCTTCCTTCCTTCCTTCTTTCCTTCCTTTCTTCCTTCTTTTGTATGCTTACATGTACATATTTTGTATGCTTACATGCACATATGTGAGGTGTGCATGTGTGTACATATGGAAGCTTGAGTTCAGGCTTGGGTATCCTACCTCAGCTGCTGTCCATCTTTGTGTGTCTCTCTGTGTGTGGTCTGTACATGCATGTGTGTGTGTATGTACACATGTGTGTGCTACTGCATTTGCTATTTCCTTACATATGTTCTAGAGATTGAACTAAGTTCTTCACATCTATACCTCTTGAGCTGTCTCCCATAGGTTAGGTTTCAGCCACACTTGTGGCACCACAGGATTAGAATTTAGAGGTACGGCCAGCCCCAGCACCTGGAGGTTTGACTCAGGGCACAGCTGAGCTTGTGGGTGACATTTAAAGTTCAGGAAGAATGAGATAAAAAAAAAACAAAAAACACTCAGGTCTGGTATACACTTTTAATCCCAGCAACTGGAAGGCAGAGTCAGGGGAATCTCTATGAGTTCAAGGCCAGGTTGGTCTACAGAGTGAGGCTCTGTCTCAGATAAAACAAAAACGGAACAAACAACAAAATACCGCAACCCAAACCAGAAGTCTCAGGTGTCACGTGCTCTGTGTGGAAGGCAGTAGGAAGGCTTCCCTGTCCATCTGAGGCGGCACCTCTGGCTTTCTTTACCTTACCTGATGCCTAGTACATCAGACCACTTGCCCTTCATTTTGCAGCAGTTCGATTGTTGTCTGTCACTGCTGTGAATGTCAGCTCTGCAAGAGACTGCATTTCTGTGTAGCACACCACTGGAAGAGTGTCAACTTCGGTGTGCCTGCTCCTTAAGCACTTAGTGAATGAAATCAATGAATACTTACAATTCCGTGACTGATAGAATTTAGATTGGTTTAAGTTGGTTATAGTGAAGATATTGCCTTTTTGTTTCTTGCAGAAGGCTTTTGTTGATTTTTTTTTTCTTTAACAAATGCTGTTTGATAAATGAACACTGGCACAAATCAAAAAGACTCAGCCTGAAGCATTTGTCTTGTTTCTGCTTGCATGTGCCTTCCTCTGACAAAGATTACCAGTGTCCTCCTTGGCCACTGCATTTCCTTCTAAGAAACTAGATGTGACTGTTTAAAAATTTAGGCCTTTCTGCAGTCTGGTTACTTCTAGATTATCTGTTTGCGCCTCCATTTTTGTTGTTATTTGTTGAATTTTGGGTTTCTGCTAGCTCTCTTTCCCCTTTACTCGATACACTTGCAATTAGAGTCTTACCTCACTGTAGCTGTGTGGCTGCCAGAGCCCCATTTACAATAACAAGTCTGCCTGCCACCCTTGTCTACAGGTTTCTTCAGTAATGTTGCTGCTATGCAATGGGGCCATGGAGTTGTCATAAAATACAACCGTAGGTTGGCTAGGCATTTAAACCAACTCCATTCCCTCCTAGGGAACCACACAAGGCACATCTGAGACTATTTTTGAATTTCTTGTTATTCCGTATGGTCTCTCTCAGCAGTCTGAATCATATAAATGACACTACAATTATTGGATGAAGGAATTTATTTATTTATTTATTTTATTGGATATTTTATTTACATTTCAGATGTTATCCTTTTACCCCATTTCTACCCCCCCACCCCATCCAGGAACCCCCCCCCCTCCTGCTTCTATGAGGATGTGTCCCCACCTGCCCCCCCACTACCACCTCCTCAACTTCAAATTCCCCCACATTCGCTGTCCAGCCTGGATGAAGGAATTTAAATAAGAGTGTTCCAACAGATGGGGAATTCTTTTTTTTGAGGTCAGGGAACTATTGAAATCACTGGAGAATTGTCCCAGGAGCCCCAGACCAGTGTGAAGATGGTATTAGGCACAGAGTACCAGTTTGTAAGAGTCATACCCGTCTGAAAACTTGAGGAAATGGCCAAGAGTCACTGATCAAGGATGTATGAGACTTTGGACATATAAAACAAACCAAAAACCAAAAACCCAACAAAACAAAACAAAAACCAATAACCTTGCTTTCATCCTTAGCTCTTTCTGCAGAACTTTTTTTTTGTCATCCTTCCTTCTCGCCATCCCAGACCCTGTCAGTTGGGTTTCTCTGGAAATCTATACTTTATTGGTTGATGTAGGTGGACAGAGAGGTTGCCTACAGATAGTGGGACAGGCCTGTAAAATCTAGAATGAGACTCAGGAGCTGGAATTTGACATGATGTTCAGAAACAGGAAGGACAGAAGAATGTGGAAAGGAATGCTGATTTGCTGACTCATCACTGATTGGTATATCTTCAGAAATTGTTCATTCTAAGTTTTCTGATGTATTAATTCAATAGTACAATATTTTAAATGACATCTGGCTCCTTCTTAACCAGTTTAATATCATAAATGTGAAAGTGTTTGTGTGGGCATGTGTGTTTGTGTGTGTGTAGGTATGTGTATACACATGTGCTATGTAGAGACAAGTTATGACTGATGGGTCTTTTTTATCCCATGTGTAATCTATTCCTTCTTCTCTAGCTTCAGACACAGAAATAGGTTAACTCATAGCTCACAATAAACTATAGAAATGACAAGAGAATATTTGTTCAGTTTCTGGAATATGTCTAGTATATTATATGCATTTCACATTATCTCATATGACATTTAAAATTTGGTTTAAATTTTAGTTTTTCTCAATTTTTAGGAGCATAAACCATGATACTCAGACATGAAGGAATTTGCCGAGGTCATATCACCAGAAATTGCTAGAATTGGGTTTGTAGGTTTTATAGCACAGAACCTCTCAGTGACTCTGCTTAAATCAGAGGGTGGAATTTTTTTCCACAGTAGGCCAAACAGAAAGATTTGAGGTTTTAAGGGCCAACAGAGAAGTTGGAGGATATTATATAGGTACTTAAACAGGCACTTGAAATGAATGATTAGAAAATGTAGAAACTATTCTCAGCATTTTGCACAGAGGGTTGGTTTTAGCTTAGAGCCTGTGATCTCCAGTTTCTGACTCATGGTATACTGAAAATGTAAACAAAAGCGGTTTGTGGGGAGGATTTTTTTTTTTTTTTTTTTTTTTTTTGCGCTGATTGTGAATAAGTCTGAATTAAATCCACATATCTCTCAATAACAGAAAGTTCAGATTTTGCTGTTTGATATCAGGGTTACATTCTTCCCATCCATAGCTAGGCATGCTTGTAATTTATTGGCTAGCATAAGCTGTGGTTGGCAAGATCTTGTCAGCCTTCACTTTAGTTTTTGACCATTGACTTTATTGATGTCACTTTGGTCTTTGACCATTCTTCCAGCCCTTACTAACACTAGAGAGGATGTAAATAACCTAACACATGCTCAGTGTGTGGTGGACTTGGAGTGATCACTACTAGCATTGACAGATTGACAGTATCAGTATGCCAAAGCATAGATTATATTTTGTGGCTATCAATTTAATTATTTTATTGACGATGCCTATTTTGTATGTGGCCTAGGCTGGTTTCTTTCTTCTTCTTCTTCTTCTTCTTCTTCTTCTTCTTCTTCTTCTTCTTCTTCTTCTTCTTCTTCTTCTTCTTCTTCTTCTTCTTCTTCTTCTTCTTTTTTGGTTCTTAAACATATCTATAATTGCTGTGTTTTTTAAAAAAAATTTTTAATCCAGCCCACACTACTTCCTTATTTGTAGAAATTCAGAGTGAGTCTCTATGAAAAGCAAGGGCAACAACAAATTCTTACCCCCAACCAAACCCTTCAAGCTTTAGATGCTGAATTAAGGGGTGTACATTAAAGAATATTCTTAGAAACCGCTCTAGAATTAAAATTCTGGCACATAGGCATTCAAGTCTTTATCTAAGGCTTGGCTGACAGATGCAAATTATCTGTATTCGAAAGGAAATGAGGTTAAAGATGGTGCATGCTGCTAAAACCAGCAGTTGAGAGGCAGAGACCGTAGAACTGCAGCAAGTTTGGACTAGCTCAGTCTGTAGAGTGAGTTCCAGGGCAGCCTTGGTTACAGAGTGAGGCCATGTATGCTGCCCAGCTTCACAAAGGGAGACTTTGAATGTGAAATTTGTTGTTCAATATTTATTTTTATCTTATGCTTATATGTGTTTTACATGTATGTATGTATGTATGTATGTGCACCATGTATGCCTGGTGCCCTTGGAGTGCAGAAGAGCATGTTTGATCCCTTGGATTTCGAGTTACAGGTAGTTGTGAGTTGTGAGGAATTGTGGGTTCTGGTAACTGAATCTGGACCCTCTGCAAGTACAAGTACTTTTAACCCACAGTCTTAATTTCCTCAAATGTGAAGGTTTAAATTGATATTTAAATCAGTCCAATCAACTTCTTTTTGAGACATTACTATGTAGCTGAGGCTAGCCAAGATCTCACTATTAGTCCAGATCGTCCTCCCTCTGCCTCTTAGAGAACACTGGTATTACAAGTATATATGACCATGCTTTCAGGAATTTTTGTGTGAGTGATTTTGGGGACTGAACCCAAAGGCCTTTTTTATGCTGGGCAAGTGCTCTCCCCCTGAGCTACATTCCTAGACCCCAGCTAGCTTTTATGTTTTGTTTCATTAACTCCATTGGTCTGGCTTGTATGTAATAGCTTTCTACCTATAGTTGATTTTTGTTAATGTCTTACATTGTTCATCTGGAACATATAGTTAACTGAGTGACGGAGATTCTCTAATGCTTTATCTTGGGCATAGTGATTCACACACATGTTCATTAATTTAAAAATTATATTTGTGAATAAACGTCACATTGGCCTCATCACAGAAGTCTTTACGTATCGGGAGGCTATCCAACTCAGGAGATCTGACAGAGATTGGCTCAAATTCTATTTTTTTTTTTTATTAAAAATCTTAAATTCTATCATTGTCAACAAATACTGACAGTTATTTTTTTTGGTAGAGCAGATTTACTTTGTAATTAAAAAGAAATCAGAATATCCCGTTTGCCACTCCCATGAAATTGGCATTTTGTGACAGTGGCTCAGCTTACAGCCCAGTGTTTGACTAGAACAAATGGGAAGCCCTACTGTTCACTCTGGTGAACACAGCTCTCTTCTTAAAGACAATTATTGTACCTCAAGGTACTGCACAAACATCTTTGTATGTCTCTTCCTTCACACAGAAAATTGCTGTGATCCATATTTCAGGGATCAGTATGAATAAAATTTAGAAGCATGATTCTATCTAGGACTTCCTTAAGTGAAACATACATTTTTTTCCCCCAGCATTAAGTTGAGATTCAAAAAGGCGAGTGTACATTTCTGATGTCTCAACACGGGTTGCATCTGTAGTCAGACATTCATGTGACACGCTGGGCTGATTATCAGCTGAATGAAAGCAACCAAATAGCAGGAGCAGTCTGTAGAATTGTTCTTTGTCAGGCAGAAGCAGAATTTCCCACAAGAGCTGTTTGCTGAGGTGCCTGTCATATTTGAAAGAGACAGTGCAGTCATTTCTTCTCCCTCCTGGCCCCTCCCCTTTCCGTCAGCAAATCAAAGAGCGGGCATTACTGCTTTCTTGCCTGCTCACTTCTGCCAATACCGTACAATAGATCACCCTCTTAGGTACTGGTGTCTCCATTTCAAATATGAAATGATGTTCTAAACTATTTCCGGTATTAAAAAAGTTCATTACATTTACACTTAAAAAAAAAAAATCCTGTTCCATTTTTAGAACTTTGAGTTACTGGTCTGATGGTGTTACGACATTACTGGTACCATAAAATGGTTCGAACTGTTCCATCGAATGAAACACAATAAAGTAAATTATTAACATCTGTACCGCCAGGGTGTCTTTAGTTCACTTTGGAAGAGATTTCTCCTTTCCACGAGTCACAGAGCTCTAGGATACATTATTTTCATCTTTTCCGTTGTCCTTAGATGCAGATGGTGCCTCTGAGCCTAAAAGGACACAGGTCTTCTCGTCTTCATCTTTAAAACATCTTCAAACCCACGGTAGACAAATGAGGATTTAAATTACTGTGACAATTCGTGTGTGTGTGTGTGTGTGTGTGTGTGTGTCTGTGTGTGTGTGTGTGTGTTCGCCTGTGTGCATGTGTGAGTGTGTGTGTGTGGTTTGCGCATGTGTATAGAGAGGAGACAAAGATCTGAAAGGAGGGTAGAGAGGTGATAGAATCAGAGTTAAAACCTGTATTCTAGGATGTTATCTAACCAGAGGGGACAGGGGGCAGCTAGTGTGGGAGGGGATAAATCGGAACGGAGCATAATGAGAGATATGTATAAAATTGCCACAATGGCACCCATTGGTTTTATATGTTAACTTAAAAATTAATCACGCACAAAAAAACGGAGGCAACATCATTCAAGAGCCTTTAATTGGGTCTATTGAAACAGTGGAGAGGAGGCAGAACCACAGGGGGTCTGCAGGGAGTCTGCTTCCAGTATTTGCCAGAAAAGAGTGTCTTACTCACCTATGACCTTCAGGCAAAGGAGGGGCTATATTTACACCAATCACAGCACTGTTCCTTCTGCAGCAGTCACAACGGTCTTTCTTGTAGACTACTACGGGGACGTGCCTTCAATCTGGCCTGAGTGGGAATGGTTCTGGGGAAGAGTCTGGCTCAAGGCTGCACTTTCAGAAGCTGCAGCTGCCCTGTAGCTCTGTGGAGTGTTAAACGTTGTTTGACAGTTCTTTTCTCAAGGCTGCCTGAGCACAGAACAAGAGCCCAACAGCTAACAGTTAGGGAATCAAATCCCCTCATTTTCTCGTATTTGTTTATTTCCAGAAAACAAGCAGGTGTGCGAACGGTAAGACGTCATTGATATTAATTTTAGCTGTGCTTTTTAATCGCGCTCAACACCTGCCTAGAGAGCCCTGTAGCGCTGTGGGCTGTCTGCTGCTCACCGCTGCTGGATCAGCCATGCTGGATCTGTGGATTCTGCCTAGCCGAGTGATTTACTTACTTAACGATCTGTTTATTTCTACCTTTTCCTTCGCCATGGTTTCTTCTTCTAGGTCAGGTTATTTTTCTTAGGCCTTGGCAGTTCATTCTTACTGGCCACTAGGACTCCCCTCAGTCTCATCGCCTCTAAAACTGTTTTCAGATTCATTTTTGCCTGCTTCAGATTTCCTTCACGTTCATCAAAGTTCTAGTATCTTCGCTGACCCCTGGAGGTGCTCCACTGAGGTTACCTTTTACATAAATGCTGTTTTCCCTTTGGCAGTCCTAAAAGGCACTGCAAGTTCCGCCCTGACTCCTGGCCTTAATTCTTGGCTGGTGATTTTCCTGCAAACGCTTCAGGGTCTATCCTTTAGGGCTCATCTCAAAGCCTCATTCTTTGTGAAGGCTTCCCCCTTTCCCCCCTTTGACCTCCCCTTTCCACAAGAAAATCTCTCTCTTTTTAAGCTGTTCACTGAACTTTGTACCTCTCATGATGCTTAGTCATAGTTTCTTTTAATATGTGTGTGTATACCTTATTCCTACGCGTTAAGATGTTACTTGAAAGTTTAGACTTATTCATTCTTTCTCACCCTTAAAAATAAACTTCCTTTGACGGCTGGCTTGCTAACTGGATTTGCAGCGAATAAACATTGAAAAAAGTATTCAAGATAGAAACATCAAAATCCCTGTGTTTATCAGACACAAGATCAAGTTGCGCAGAATAAAACATTACATAATACGTAAAAAATAATATAAAACATACAAAAATATACACGCATGAATGCGTAGTCAGCATTTTGCTAAGACTTTATTCTAGTATTGAAGGATACGAAAGGGTGGTCATTACTGTTTATTCCAATATTGTTCCTCCCCCCCATGATTACTTATGAAGTTAGAAAAACTGCAAGCGTTCTGAAATTGAGACCAGGCCTGAAAATCCGCGGGAAAACGCTTCCAGGTTTGGAGGCGGGTTAAGTGCTGGGAGGCACGGGAGGGGACTGAACTCTGCACGCACAGTTCTGGCTTCCCACTCCCAGAACTGGGCGGACCAGTTCTCGCAGTAGCCCGGGGCTCCCGCTGACCCCCGGGGGATCGCAGCCCATGCACAGGCTGCTCGTCGCCGACCCCGGGTTCCTGGGGTGCGGTGCGCCCAGCGCAGGCCAGCCAGGGGAGGCTTGGAGCTGGCACGGGCGAGGGTTCGGGGCGCGGGTGCTAGTCGGGGTTTCCAGGTGAGCCGCCGGAAAACAACCGGTCGGCCCGGGCGGGGCGGGGCGAGGGCGGAGGGCACATTGCTTCATCCCGGGCATTTTACTGGAAACTAGACGCATCCGGAGGCGGGGCGGGAGGCAGCCCGGGCGCCGCCAATGGCCGGGCGGGGTGCGGAGGGGGAGGTCGGCTCGTTAAAAAGCCCGGCCGCCTCCGGGCGCGCACGTACTAGTCGCTCTGCCGCAGCCAACCGCGTAGCCAGCCGGTGGCGCAGGTGTCTGGGGACCCCGAGCGCCTAGCCTGGGAGCATGATCGTGGACAAGCTGCTGGACGACAGCCGCGGCGGAGAGGGGCTGCTGGACGCGGCCGGCGACTGCGGCCTCATGACCAGCCCGCTCAACCTGGCTTACTTCTACGGCGCCTCGCCTCCTTCCGCCCCCGGCGCGGGCGACACCGGCTACCTGTCCGCCGTGCCCTCCGCGCCCGGCTCGCCCGGCTCCGATTCCTCCGATTTCTCCTCCACTTCCTCCGTGTCCTCCTGCGGGGCCGTGGAGTCCCGTCCGAGAGGTGGCGCCCGCGCCGAGCGCCCGCAAGGTATCCACCCGCGGGACTCCGCGCCCCTCTATTCGGGGTTCACACGCTGGGAGGATGGGGCGGGACTCCCCTCGATAGTCGAGAAGTTAAGCGGCCCCTGCGACTTCCTTGGTGGCGGGACAGACACGAATAGTCAGGAGTGACTAGATGCCTTGTCCTGATTCAGGCACGTTGTCCTTGACTGTCTGCCGAGTCCGGCGCCCATGGGCTCCAGCTCCGAGGACCCCGCTGGCTAACGTGCTGGCTTCCTGGGGAAAGAACCTGAGAGTCTCGGATTCTCTTTTCTCCCATCTCATAATCCTTTCCCTTTTCACTTCTCCCTGGTCCCCGAACTCAAGAACCTCTGAGAAATAATTACACTTCTATGAGGTTTGGGGGCTGATGGAGATGTAGTTTCCTTCTTGTAACTCTTTCAGTGAGCCGTGGCAGAGGATAAAGCGTCGGGAACTGGATTTAAAGCTACGCTTATTCCTAATATATTTGTAGGGATGAATAAAAGAAAAACCACTTATCGGGATGTAGAGGAAAGCCGGGTTTGGAAAAGTGATTTAGTGTTTTGCTCTTAGTTTATGTTGGCGTTTCAGAGGCCTGCTAAAAATTCTGCGGTCTTGTTTTCTCTGTGTGCGTGAGAATGGAAAAGTTACATCTAGCGCGGCAGCTCTCTCTTCCTTTAGCTACAGATTGCATGGTTTCCTTTCTTCATGAACCGAGTTGCATAATTTGGGGGAAAACAGGATGCAGCTGTGGGTAGATTTAAACACCGCCTAAATTATCTCGGTTGTTGGAGCTTCTCATCGCAATTATTTTAAAGAATGACTACTTGCTGTTCCTACTGCTGGCCGCTCAAGCTTTGGTTGTCTCTTATTTTTTTTTTTTAAAGTTATTTTTAATTTAAAACGATGCGCCTTAAGCCACAGTGTTGCCTACAGCCTACCTGAAAAGCGAGGTGTGCCTGCATGGACTTTCTGAGGTCCATAGGCCCTTTGGCCTACGGGCCTAGGACATCTGGCTGAACCTAGTTCTTGGTTTACCACACAAGCCTTGGGGGATTCCTGAAACTGCGTTTTCTTCTCCCTATGACGTGGCCTTGGAAGTTTTAACTCTTGTCTCTCCAGGGGAGTGCTGTTGGATTCTGCCCATTTGGATGTGTGTGGAAATCCCTGAACTTAAATCTGAAAGGCTGTTTGATTATTTTATTTGCACCCATCGCTGCCTCTGTGTCACACTTGTGGCACGGATAGCCAAATTATGCTTGTTCTCCATTTTATAGTTTTCCGATTTATCTTCCAAACGTGTTCTTGAATTCATGTACAAGAGCTCGTTACATAGTTGTGGCCAGGCGTGGAATCCTGTATTCATAGTAAATGCTAAAAACTGCCTTCTGAAGTTTTAAGGTGAACACGCCTGTTTCCTTTTTACTTAGAACCCCCGTGTACGTAATTCTAAGAGCAGTAGGTGAGGGGGAAATCCTGTGTGTGTATGTGGAAATGTGTTAAGTGAATTTAAGCAACCTTCTCGGCACAGATTAATTAAGGAAATACTAAGAAATCTTAAGTCCCTCTTGCTGGCTTTTTGATTGTTTGGCTTTGGTGCCTTGAGATCTGTAGAGGAAGTTTGTTCCTTGTTAGGCGGATGGCATAAAGGTACTTTATAATTTCTATATGAACATAAAAGACCTTGTTTTAAAAACTACAAATGCCTCATTTATACTCTGCTCCAAGGATCTCTCAAAGTCAAGAATAATTATATATAAGTGTACAATCTTGGCAAAAACCTCTGATCCTATTTCATGAGTAATAGTAACTGAGAGACAGAGAGGCTTTATTCCCTGGCCCCAAGGATCCTCGGACCACATTTGATGGTGCTCTAATTCCTTGGGGTGCCTGGTTGGAGGGTCAGTCAGCAGAGAGCCCTTGTGAAGTACTGGATACTGAGAATGGGAACCCACTGACCTAAGGATGTTGGAAAGGCTTTGCAATCTGCCGCTCGAGGACTTTATGTGTCAGGCTGCAGTCTTCGGCGGCTTGTTGGGATTCATGTCTGTGAAGAGATGGAATTGAGACTTTTCCCCTTTTCTTCTGAACAGTTGAGGCCCCATATGGGGGTTGAGCAGGCAGCAGAGAGGCCCCTTTCAAGGTGTTCGAGTGAAGAACTCGGTGAAAGAGCTCCTTTCTGCACATCCGAAGTAACAAACAGGAAGACTTCTGGCCAACCTGTGGGATGAGTTTAAGGTGGTGGCATCTGTTCTTTGTTTTGAGTGGGCGGGAGGACTAGTCTGTCAAGGTTTTTGTTGTTTGCTAACCTAGGTCCAGTAAGTCACTTGCAGTTTTTCATAGATGACCAAGTTCCTAGGACAGGAGATAGTATATCTGTATGTGTATGCTGTACTGCTGTGCTCCTTGCCCTTGGCTCAGTGTCAGGTGTGTATGAGAAATTTAATGAGCAAAACAAAAGAAAGCAGTTTGAGGACAAGGGGATTCATAGGCTTCAGTACAAAGAGAAACATTCTGATTAGAGAGACATAATCAGATGGTCTTACTTAGTTCATCCTGACCAGGATTGAATAGGCTAGAAGTGAAAACAGGTGGGGAGGGGGAGGACTGAAGAATGGAGGTAGCCGTTCTGTCAGGATTTATTTTCCCGGAGGCTTATGGTGTACTGTAGAGGGTGGGAGAGACAGCTCTTCACCAAGTGAGAAACCATTTTGTATGTACTAAATTGGGAACCTTTCCCTTGCAGACACAGAGGTGTGAACGTTGAGCCGCTGACAGGTAAGAGCTCACATCTATTTGTTCATAATCTTACTGGTCCTTTTTAGAGTAACATGAGTCCCTGGGGAGATAGATGGAATGTGTCAGGTTGGAATGATGACAGAGTGCGTATTCTTTCTCTGGGAACAGATCTGAAGAGTACAGTATCTGCAGTGGGGAAAAGAAAGGGACCTGATGCTCTGTCCGATGGACCGGTTTGCAAACGGCCAGCTCTGTTGCCTACTCACTTTGTGGTAAGCATCTCCCGTTTTCCTCTGAATTCTCTGTGGAACTATTTCTGGGATATTGTTGCTATTTAAAAAACAAAAAACATTTTTGCTCCTTGGGATTGAAGCCTAGTCATGTACTGAAGTCTATACCCTCTAGCTCCTGGAATTCTTTTAAAGGAAGTAATGATGAGAGCTGCTGCTTCTTCCTTTCCAGACATCACCACAAAACACCTACACCTGGGGAGAGCATGGAAGATGTTTCGCCACAGTGAATCCAAACTGGATAGCCAGTGCTGCTCTTGCTTCAGAATATTATAAACATCAAGAATGAGTGCAAACCCAGTTTCACTAAACACTGTCCAGGTTAGCTGGATGAGCCCTGTGGTTCCCCAGAACTCCCCACGGAGACCAGTGCCAGGATTTCCATGGAGGCCAGGCCTTCTCTCCACCTCAGAAATACCAGCCATTCCAAGTCAGTGGCTCTCCACAAATGATGGACCAGGTGTCTATGTACCAGTATTCGCCACAGACACAGAACATGCCAGCAGCCGCCGCTGCCGAACTGGCAGCAGCAACAGCAACATCAACAGAATTATCCCCACAACCCAGCTCTGGCAGTTTAGTCCCTTATTCCGGAATGTACTCAGTCTCCCAAGTTGATTCCAACCTCTTCGATAATCACGATTCGCAGTTCTTGCACGAGCCAAAGTTTTGTGTCTCTCCTGACATGGCCAAGGGGAATCTGAGAATATTGCTGTTCCCGTTCAGGCTTCACCCAGCGTTCCACCACAAAATGAGACTCAGCTGCAGAACTTCAGCCTGATGCCAAGCAACACCTGTAGAGGCTGTCGGGGGTGCAGGACACTGGCTCGCACACCGTTAGGCACTCCCCTGTCACTCCAGAGCATCATGGGAAGCCCGATGAGCACCACACAGCTAGGGAAGTCATTTTTCAGTGGCAGGTAGAGCAAGAAGAGAGCAAATTGGCCAATATTCCCCAAGACCAGTTTCTCGCTAGGGATGGAGATGGCGACACGTGAGTATCGTTTTTATCTCACGTACTTTCACACTTGAACCTGATCGATTGGCATGATGACAATACAAATTTTAAGAAAGGATGTCCCTTTGATATCTTTTTTTTTTTCCCTTGAAAGAAATCACCTTTTTTGTTTTAAATTAAATTTTATTTTGTCTTAAATTAAAAATATGTACTTTTCTGTAGTAACCTGCTTTGAAGACTAATGTAGATTCTATATTTAGAGCAGAAAACAGTTAGATCATGACTAGGTATCAATAAGGAGTTAACCAGTAGGCTAGATCCTGTTCTATACTAATTAATGTCTTTGTAGCTTTGGGTAAGTTACTTAAAATCTCCATGCTTCTATTTCTTTTTTTTTCCCCCAAAACACTTTATTTATCAGTATTTGTATGTACATACATACTTATACATGTATACATATATACATACATATATGAACAATAATTAAATAAGATGTATTTGAACAGTATTGGGGGTTGGAAAGACTGGGAGGAAGGAGAGAAAGAAAAAATTATGTAAATACAGTACTCATACATGCTTCTATTTCTTGACACATAAAATAATAATTTCTGTCAGAGAGTTTTTATCAGTATTAAAAAAAATAGGTTTTAAATGCTCAGCCTAGTATTCATCATTCTTCTTATCCTTATTCTGTTGTAGTTCAGGTAGACTACCAACATGTCAGAAAAGCCAAAATCTCCTTCTCTGTGATGTTTTCATTTTGAGTGTATCAAATGTTTCAGAAATAGGGCGAAGGGAGAGAAGTTTTCTCTGATCCCTAATGAAGTCAGAAACAATTCCTCTCTTTCCCTTGCTTCTTCCCAGGTTTCTCCTATTGCTGTTGCCCAAGGGAGACGAGCACTCTCCTATGTTCTTGCAAGAAAGATGAACGCTCTTCACAATGTTGGACGTTAAGGAGCACAACGGACAGGTGAGGGTACTACCTTGGCTAAGATGGGCTTGTGCTGGAGTGAGTGGCAACCAGCCTCCGGTGCAGATTGTCTAAAGGCCTCAAAGCAAGAGACTTCAGTTAATATTAACTTTGAGATATTGACTTTTTGCCACCATTAACCTTGAAGTTATTAATGTTAACTTTGTAGTTGTTTGGGCCAAAGATTGCACGTAATTAAGCCACCCTAGGCAACCTAAGCTGATTTTAGTTTCCTTGTCTTGCTGTGTTTGGTTGCTTATTAACAGGGTTTATTTTCTTTCTGTGGACATTCCTCTCAGCCACAGTTTAGTTTCATATTCCTTGTTATGATAGCATTACAGGTGTAAAAAACATCTTCTCTTAATGTCCCGCAGAGTGCCTTCAGGTGGCCGTAGCTGCCAATCAGCATCTCATTGTGCAAGATCTGGTGAACCTTGGTGCCCAGGTGAACACCACGGACTGCTGGGGAAGGACACCTCTGCACGTCTGTGCGGAGAAGGGCCACTCCCAGGTGCTCCAGGTAAGAGGCCAGAGAGCAGTCTTCCATTTTTCATAAGCACCAAAGACATGGGGCTTGGATATATGAGAAATTTCACGTAGGCTGCTTGTTAAAATAATGCTTTGAGTTGATTTCTTTCTCTCTTAGCCCAAGTAGTAGATACTATTTGTCTGCCTTACCTTAAGATAACAAGTGTGTATTTTAAAACTTTGCAGGCAATCCAGAAGGGAGCAGTGAGGAGCAATCAGTTTGTGGATCTTGAGGCGACGAACTATGATGGTAAGCGGCTGATACTCTATTGGCTAAAGAAAGAACCACATGGAACGTGGGGTCCATGAATTCTTAGAGTACTAAGTGTCCTACCAAGACAGAAAGTAAATAAAGCTAATTGTTCTCCAGGTAAAATTGTTGTTTAAACCGCCTAGGCATATGCGGATTATCCTACTAAGTTTCATGGAGACCATTCTAAGTGAACCGAGGAACCATCCTAAGGATAATTATAGGGACCAAATGACTCGACGGGATGCCTGACTTCCATTGCACCCCTTATTCCTAGGCCTGACTCCCCTCCATTGTGCGGTGGTGGCTCACAATGCGGTGGTGCACGAGCTGCAGAGGAATCAGCAGCCTCATTCTCCTGAAGTGCAGGACCTCTTACTAAAGACTAAGAGCCTGGTGGACACCATTAAGTGTCTGATTCAGATGGGAGCAGCGGTAGAGGCAAAGGTAAATAAACTTCAGGGTAGACAGAGAGGTGGGGTGGGGACGGAAGTGGGCGTGGCAGAGCCCGGCTTCCGAGCGCAGATTGACTCCTCCCCTCTTATTTTAAATTGATGGAGTGAGAGACTTTATATGTGTAGTTCAGAAGCTTACCTTTGAAAAGGTCTTTTCATCCGCTTTCTTGATTTTTTTTTTTTTAATCTGTGGGTTATCCAAACAACAGATCATTTAACTATGAAATAAATTAATCTTTGTTTAAATGAAGCTGGAAATGGATGTTACTTTGGCTTCCGTTTTCACGTGCTGACAATAAAGATGGTGCTTTTTGGAGTGTTTTTTTTTTTTTTTTTTTTTTTTTTTTTTTTAATTTGTGGGATCTGGAATTAGACTTTTTAAATTTTTATTTTTTTTTTTTTTTAAAAATTTATAATTAGTTTTTTTTTAAAATTTGTTTTCTGAGTGAGTGTGTATGGGTCCATGTGGAGATCCGAGGATAACCCACAGGAGATGTCTCTCTCCTTCCACTATGAGTTCTGTACTCTGGAGGTCAGAGGATAGCCCACAGGAGATGGTTCTCTGCTTCTGCTATGAATCATGGCACTCAGCTCAGCTATTTAGGACTGGTAGCATGCAACCTTACCCCCGATCCATTTCTCTGGCCCCCTGTTAAACTGGAAAATATTCTTTTTCAATCTGGAGGATTTTTACTGTTATCCTTTGTTGTCCTGAAACACTGTTGTTAACAACGTTGGGGATACAGATGCCCACGCAGGTCCCCTGTAGAGCTTGCTGTCTTCTTCTGCTGTATCCATACATGGTTTGCTGTGCCAAGTCTGAAACATAATATATATCAGTGAACTTTGCTGAAACATAGAAAGGTAACGCTTTATATTTCTACAGTTTTAAAAATGGCTGCTCTAGATATGCGTGGACTGTGTCATAAGAATCATGTAGGAAAGTTAGTTGGGAATGCAAGAGGAATACGGGAGTCTATGTAACCCGGGCTTCAGGGAGACTGAAGAATCAGTATCTGAAGTCCCCTCACATAAATCTGCTTTAGACGTTGAGAGAGGAGGGCCAAAGCATATTGTCTAAAGCAGCTGTTCTTAACCTGTAGGTCATGACCCCCCTTTGGGGGGGTGTGTGGCCCAAATCCACCCTTTTCTCAGGTGGTTTTTCATATCAGATATACTGCATAACAGATATTTGTGTTAGATTCATAACAGCAGCACAGTTTGCAGTTATGGTGAATGCATGAATAACTTTATGGGTTGGGTTGGGCCAGCAGGCAGTGAGAAGTGTATTCCAAGGTGGCAGTTTGGAAGTACTGAGGTCTGCTGTTCTGAGGCGTGGGTTCTGGATTTTCAGTCTTTGTCTTTCTTGCCTCCCCAAGGATAGAAAGAGTTGCCGCACAAGCCCTGACATTTTGGCAGCGGAAGAAGCAATCTGGAACTCATTCGCCTCTTTTGTGAGTTGCCCAGTTGCCTGTCTTTCGTGAATGCAAGGTACACCCAGAGTGGGGGAAATTGTGGGTGGGTCGGGGCATATCCTTATAGAACTGAGGAGGGGGATGGGATAGGAGTTGGGGGGGAGGGGATTATATCTACAAAGTAAAATAAAATATCCAATAAAAAATATATATCGTGTATTATATGTATATACACAATATATATATATTGATTGTGTGTGATACACACACACACACACACACACACACACCCACACACACAACACCACCCTTATGCTGCTGCCAGCTTCGGAATGACCTTCCCATCACCACGTTCTTTGATCAAGTCCTGGACGTTTCCTCTTTCTGACGCAATGGCGGTTCTGCTTGCTTTGTTTCAGGCGTTACATGGAAACACGCCCTCCATGTTGCTGCCGCATCCGCAGTATCGGGTGACACAGTTGGACGCTGTCCGTCTGTTGATGAGGAAGGGAGCCCGATTCCCAGTACTCGTAACTTGGAGAATGAACAGCCGGTGCATTTGGTCCCCGATGGCCCTGTGGGAGAACAGGTGAGGGCCACAGGCGGAGTGGCAAGTCCTTTAGGCCCTTCTGTCGCAATACAAAGAGGAAGGAAGTTTGTGGAGGGCAAAGGCCAGCTTGATGTTCCGCGGGTAGGCTGTTCAGTATAGACTGTTTTGAAGCAGTTCAGGTACATTGAATAAATGCTTAGTAGTATCAGTTTTCTATATTTCTGTCTACTAACTGATCCTCCATAAGAGATGGAAAAGAACCT